>NC_091346.1:3005316-3135316 GCF_038502225.1 Cherax quadricarinatus
CCCCTCCTCAGCCCTCTGGACAACAGTTTTGGTAATCCCGCACCTCCTCCTAACTTCCAAACTACGAATTCTCTGCATTATATTCACACCACACATTGCCCTCAGACACGACATCTCCACTGCCTCCAGCCTTCTCCTCGCTGCAACATTCATCACCCACGCTTCACACCCATATAAGAGCGTTGGTAAAACTATACTCTCATACATTCCCCTCTTTGCCTCCAAGGACAAAGTTCTTTGTCTCCACAGACTCCTAAGTGCACCACTCACTCTTTTTCCCTCATCAATTCTATGATTCACCTCATCTTTCATAGACCCATCCGCTGACACGTCCACTCCCAAATATCTGAATACATTCACCTCCTCCATACTCTCTCCCTCCAATCTGATATTCAATCTTTCATCACCTAATCTTTTTGTTATCCTCATAACCTTACTCTTTCCTGTATTCACCTTTAATTTTCTTCTTTTGCACACCCTACCAAATTCATCCACCAATCTCTGCAACTTCTCTTCAGAATCTCCCAAGAGCACAGTGTCATCAGCAAAGAGCAGCTGTGACAACTCCCACTTTGTGTGTGATTCTTTATCTTTTAACTCCACGCCTCTTGCCAAGACCCTCGCATTTACTTCTCTTACAACCCCATCTATAAATATATTAAACAACCACGGTGACATCACACATCCTTGTCTAAGGCCTACTTTTACTGGGAAAAAATTTCCCTCTTTCCTACATACTCTAACTTGAGCCTCACTATCCTCGTAAAAACTCTTCACTGCTTTCAGTAACCTACCTCCTACACCATACACTTGCAACATCTGCCACATTGCCCCCCTATCCACCCTGTCATAGGCCTTTTCCAAATCCATAAATGCCACAAAGACCTCTTTAGCCTTATCTAAATACTGTTCACTTATATGTTTCACTGTAAACACCTGGTCCACACACCCCCTACCTTTCCTAAAGCCTCCTTGTTCATCTGCTATCCTATTCTCCGTCTTACTCTTAATTCTTTCAATTATAACTCTACCATACACTTTACCAGGTACACTCAACAGACTTATCCCCCTATAATTTTTGCACTCTCTTTTGTCCCCTTTGCCTTTATACAAAGGAACTATGCATGCTCTCTGCCAATCCCTAGGTACCTTACCCTCTTCCATACATTTATTAAATAATTGCACCAACCACTCCAAAACTATATCCCCACCTGCTTTTAACATTTCTATCTTTATCCCATCAATCCCGGCTGCCTTACCCCCTTTCATTTTACCTACTGCCTCACGAACTTCCCCCACACTCACAACTGGCTCTTCCTCACTCCTACAAGATGTTATTCCTCCTTGCCCTATACACGAAATCACAGCTTCCCTATCTTCATCAACATTTAACAATTCCTCAAAATATTCCCTCCATCTTCCCAATACCTCTAACTCTCCATTTAATAACTCTCCTCTCCTATTTTTAACTGACAAATCCATTTGTTCTCTAGGCTTTCTTAACTTGTTAATCTCACTCCAAAACTTTTTCTTATTTTCAACAAAATTTGTTGATAACATCTCACCCACTCTCTCATTTGCTCTCTTTTTACATTGCTTCACCACTCTCTTAACTTCTCTCTTTTTCTCCATATACTCTTCCCTCCTTGCATCACTTCTACTTTGTAAAAACTTCTCATATGCTAACTTTTTCTCCCTTACTACTCTCTTTACATCATCATTCCACCAATCGCTCCTCTTCCCTCCTGCACCCACTTTCCTGTAACCACAAACTTCTGCTGAACACTCTAACACTACATTTTTAAACCTACCCCATACCTCTTCGACCCCATTGCCTATGCTCTCATTAGCCCATCTATCCTCCAATAGCTGTTTATATCTTACCCTAACTGCCTCCTCTTTTAGTTTATAAACCTTCACCTCTCTCTTCCCTGATGCTTCTATTCTCCTTGTATCCCATCTACCTTTTACTCTCAGTGTAGCTACAACTAGAAAGTGATCTGATATATCTGTGGCCCCTCTATAAACATGTACATCCTGAAGTCTACTCAACAGTCTTTTATCTACCAATACATAATCCAACAAACTACTGTCATTTCGCCCTACATCATATCTTGTATACTTATTTATCCTCTTTTTCTTAAAATATGTATTACCTATAACTAAACCCCTTTCTATACAAAGTTCAATCAAAGGGCTCCCATTATCATTTACACCTGGCACCCCAAACTTACCTACCACACCCTCTCTAAAAGTTTCTCCTACTTTAGCATTCAAGTCCCCTACCACAATTACTCTCTCACTTGGTTCAAATACTCCTATACATTCACTTAACATCTCCCAAAATCTCTCTCTCTCCTCTGCATTCCTCTCTTCTCCAGGTGCATACACGCTTATTATGACCCACTTCTCGCATCCAACCTTTACTTTAATCCACATAATTCTTGAATTTACACATTCATATTCTCTTTTCTCCTTCCATAACTGATCATTTAACATTACTGCTACCCCTTCCTTTGCTCTAACTCTCTCAGATACTCCAGATTTAATCCCATTTATTTCCCCCCACTGAAACTCTCCTACCCCCTTCAGCTTTGTTTCGCTTAGGGCCAGGACATCCAACTTCTTTTCATTCATAACATCAGCAATCATCTGTTTCTTGTCATCCGCACTACATCCACGCACATTTAAGCAACCCAGTTTTATAAAATTTTTCTTCTTCTCTTTTTTAGTAATTGTATACAGGAGAAGGGGTTACTAGCCCATTGCTCCCGGCATTTTAGTCGCCTCATACGACACGCATGGCTTACGGAGGAAAGATTCTTTTCCACTTCCCCATGGACAATAGAAGAAATAAAAAAGAACAAGAGCTATTTAGAAAAAGGAGAAAAACCTAGATGTATGTATATATATATATGCATGTGCGTGTCTGTGAAGTGTGACCAAAGTGTAAGTAGGAGTAGCAAGATATCCCTGTTATCTTAGCGTGTTTATGAGACAGAAAAAGAAAACCAGCAATCCTACCATCATGCAAAACAGTTACAGGTTTTTGTTTCACAGTCATCTGGCAGGACGGTAGTACTTCCCTGGGTGGTTGCTGTCTACCAACCTACTACCTCAACATATAAACATATAAACTAAATAATGTCGATCTTAATATTACAGGTTGCGAAAAAGATTTAGGAGTTCTGGTTAGCAGTAATCTGAAACCAAGACAACAGTGCATAAGTGTTCGCAATACAGCTAACAGAATCCTTAGGAGTCCTCAGGTTGTTCTTCAACTCTGTATATCCTTGGTTAGGCCTCATTTAGAGTATGCTGCAGTTTTAGTCACCGTATTACCGAATGGATATAAATGCTCTGGAAAACATACAAAGTAGGATGACAAAGTTGATCCCATGTATCAGAAATCTTCCCTATGAGGATAGACTGAGGGCCCTGAATCTGCACTCTCTCGAAAGGCGTAGAATTAGGGGGGATATAATCGAGGTGTATAAATGTAAGACAGGAATAAATAAAGGGGGTGTAAATAACGTGCTGAAAATATCTAGCCTAGACAGGACTCATAGCAATGGTTTTAAGTTGGAAAAATTCAGATTCAGGAAGGATATAGGAAAGCACTGGTTTAGTAATAGAGTTGTGGATGAGTGGAACAAACTCCTGAGTACAGTTATAGAGGCTAAAACGTTGTGTAGTTTTAAACATGTTAGATAAATACATGAGTGGGTGTGGGTGGGTGAGAGTTGGACCTGATTAGCTTGTGCTACTAGGTCAGTTGCCGTGTTCCTTGCTAAAGTGAATGTGACCTGACCTGACTAGGTTGGGGCATTGGCTTAAGCCGGTAGGAGACTTGGACCTGCCTCGCATGGGCCAGTAGATCTTCTGTAGTGTTCCTTCTTTCTTATGTTCTTATGTTTAAGATCAAAGATAGTATCTCCTGTACTGCTTAAAAGAATTGTTAAAATCCATATTGGTACTTCAGGCCTGGTGATGGACCGGGCCGCGGGGGCGTTGACCTTCGGAACACTTTAGGTACGAATGACACACTCCATTTTTAATATAACTGGCAACCTGGACCTACAAAACCAAGTAAGTTCAAAAATTAAATAAAATGTTACTTTTATTATTTTTTTGTGGTGAATTAAACATGTGTTAACACCTGGGTATTTTTATGACGTAGCACCTGGGTATCTTTATGACGTAGCACCTGGGTATCTTTATGACGTAGCACCTGGGTATCTTTATGACGTAGCACCTGGGTATCTTCATGACGTAGCACCTGGGTATCTTCATGACGTAGCACCTGGGTATCTTCATGACGTAGCACCTGGGTATCTTCATGACGTAGCACCTGGGTATCTTCATGACGTAGCACCTGGGTATCTTCATGACGTAGCACCTGGGTATCTTCATGACGTAGCACCTGGGTATCTTCATGACGTAGCACCTGGGTATCTTCATGACGTAGCACCTGGGTATCTTCATGACGTAGCACCTGGGTATCTTCATGACGTAGCACCTGGGTATCTTCATGACGTAGCACCTGGGTATCTTCATGACGTAGCACCTGGGTATCTTCATGACGTAGCACCTGGGTATCTTCATGACGTAGCACCTGGGTATCTTCATGACGTAGCACCTGGGTATCTTCATGACGTAGCACCTGGGTATCTTCATGACGTAGCACCTGGGTATCTTCATGACGTAGCACCTGGGTATCTTCATGACGTAGCACCTGGGTATCTTCATGACGTAGCACCTGGGTATCTTCATGACGTAGCACCTGGGTATCTTCATGACGTAGCACCTGGGTATCTTCATGACGTAGCACCTGGGAATCTTAATGACGTATCTTCATGACGTAGCACCTGGGTATCTTCATGACGTAGCACCTGGGTATCATGACGTCATGACGTAGCACCTGGGTATCTTCATGACGTAGCACCTGGGTATCATGACGTAGCACCTGGGTATCATGACGTAGCACCTGGGTATCTTCATGACGTAGCACCTGGGTATCTTCATGACGTAGCACCTGGGTATCTTCATGACGTAGCACCTGGGTATCTTCATGACGTAGCACCTGGGTATCTTCATGACGTAGCACCTGGGTATCATGACGTAGCACCTGGGTATCCTTATGACGTAGCACCTGGGTATCCTTATGACGTAGCACCTGAGTATCTTTATGACGTAGCACCTGAGTATCTTTATGACGTAACACCTGGGTATCATTACGTAGCACCTGGGTATCTTCATGACGTAGCACCTGGGTATCTTCATGACGTAGCACCTGGGTATCTTCATGACGTAGCATCTGGGTATCTTCATGACGTAGCATCTGGGTATCTTCATGACGTAGCACCTGGGTATCATGACGTAGCACCTGGGTATCATGACGTAGCACCTGGGTATCTTCATGACGTAGCACCTGGTATCCTTACGACGTAGCACCTGGGTTTCATGACGTAGCACCTGGGTATCATGACGTAGCACCTGAGTATCTTTATGACGTAGCACCTGGGTATCCTTATGACGTAGCACCTGGGTATCTATGACGTAGCACCTGGGTATCTTTATGACGTAGCACCTGGGTATCTTCATGACGTAGCACCTGGGTATCTTTATGACGTAGCACCTGGGTATCTTCATGACGTAGCACCTGGGTATCTTTATGACGTAGCACCTGGGTATCTTTATGACGTAGCACCTGGGTATCTTCATGACGTAGCACCTGGGTATTTTATGACGTAGCACCTGGGTATCTTCATGACGTAGCACCTGGGTATCTTTATTAAGACATATCACCATCCGATGGCTTCTTCAATTCAGTACAAAGACTATGACCTGAAGACAGTGGAAGATGAGGCAGTCCCTCAGGTTGATGGGTGATCAGTCTCGCAGCCTGGATCAGTCTGCAGCAGAGGCAGGAAAATGGGAGCTCATATACTAGAGTCAGAAGAAAAGTAAAGCAGTTGGAGGAGTCGTCAGAGGTGGGTGAGGGCCACTAGCGGAACAGGTCATGCTTGAGTTGGGTCAGAGGTTATTCACTGACTTGCTGTTATCATATACCAGTAATATAATGATAAATATCTGACACAGCATTGCTATGGAATCGTGGTACGGAGGATATCTCCACAACTCTGCTGTTGATCTCTGGCCCAACTCTTGCTTCTATTAGTGGGTCCCGCCCACCTGTGACTGTACCTCCAGATGATGCACCTTTCTCCAATACACATAATGCATCTCTTCTCCAGTACATAAGCATCCATAGTCTCAGACTCAACATATTACCAGCAAATGCCAGAAATATTGCAGAAACGAAGATAGTTTTCCTGCCTCTGCTGCAGACTGATCCAGGCTGCGAGACTGATCCAGGCTGCGAGACTGATCCAGGCTGCGAGACTGATCCAGGCTGCGAGACTGATCCAGGCTGCGAGACTGATCCAGGCTGCGAGACTGATCCAGGCTGCGAGACTGATCCAGGCTGCGAGACTGAACACCTATCAAGGCTGAGGGACTAAGGATATTATATAAAATATAAATAACCAAGTTAACTAATTAAATAAGGAAAAAGACACCTATCAAGGCTGAGGGACTAAGGATATTATATAAAATATAAATAACCAAGTTAACTAATTAAATAAGGAAAACGATGAACTATTTTTGTATTGTTTCCAGTAGGTAATCAATGGGTAGTTTGTTTAACATAAAACAAGTCATCAATAAAAGGAATTTTGGAAGTAACCAAAGGTAACATAGTGTACCACCCACGGCAGGTAAACTAACCCAGCCACATGTAACAAGATACAGGCAACCGAGCCCTTTTATTCATGTAAGTTTATGCTCTCTACTCTGGACCAGGAACTTCCTTTGCTAAAAATTCCGCAGAGGTAGATTTTGCCGCTGAAGCTGCTAGTTTAAGGGGCACGTAAGTTCCCCCGTCTTTTAATAACATGTTCATTTTTTCCCTATAATCTACCTAGCCCATAATTACTATCGTATTTACTTTGTTTCTTAAGGGGAAGTCTAGGATTTTTCCTAAATTCATGGTATAACTTAACAAATCTGAGGACAATTGTGTTGCAAAGTAAATACGATAGTAATTAAGGACAAGGTAGATTACAGGGAAAAAAACGAACATGTTATTAGAAGACGAGGGAACTTACGTGCCCTTAAGGGCACTCCATATCCATCCTGTGAAGGGTAGCACAAGAGCATGTGGATACACAAAAGGCATAAGAATCTGGCCCCAAAAGGGGTTCACAGGGGTATATCTGGATTTACATCTACAGTTGACATTACTGTTACAAACAAGTTAAGGAAATTTGCATATGTCTGGTATCTTATATTCATTAATATATGTAATAATTATTACTAACAGTTCAGCGAGAAGTTTCCTCTTGAGCAGTTGCCTTTGCAGGTGATTTAGGTAAGGGATTACTAGTGACGAGTTTCTCCATCTTCCATGGAGGGCTTAAATGCGATACTGTTCGTGAAAGTTATAAAACTTAATAGAATTTCATGCTTTCACAACGCATTTAAATCTGTGTGTATTTACTTCTAGACATTTAGCAAGATTAATAGTGACAGTGTCTGGTTCATTTCTTATCTTTCTAATACCAAGTACAGTGCTAATCTCAATAATCGTATCACTGATGCTACACACACACACACACACACACACACACACACACCAAGCTGCTTCCTCATATCAAGAACATTGGTAGATTGAGGATAAACAAAATATAATTCTGAGGGCGTCACTTTGCATTAACTCCAAGGGCCGGAGAGAATTTTCCTTAGCTAATATTAAAACGTTCGCAGCACAATCAATTAAGAATCTCATATGAACTCTGTAAAAACATTTTCACCATTCTCACATTAGGACCATAGATGGGGTTATAGCCAGCAACACAGCTGAGCTTCCCAGAAAAAGGGAACCTTATGGTGGGAAGGGAAAAGTCCCAATTAATTGTCTATCTTTAAATTGACATTGTCCACAGTGTTGTACTCGAGAACCAGTCAGTCTCAAATCCTCAATGATAGGTACAATAATTAATTTGTTAAGAATAGTAAATATCTAGTAATGTTACGTATTAATGCGAGTTTTTTAAAACGACAAATTCCTGTCTCTGTAGAACTGGTGGAATGCCAATGACCGGAATAAATTCTTCATTATTGTTAATTCATATCTGTGTTCGTCAAGGTTTAATGCTATTTAAAAGTCATCCCATAGCATCACTGATCGAGTACAATCAACCAGAAAGGAGCACTAGGCTGACAAAACCAGCAAGATATACAGCAACAGCAACCACACAATACTAAACATAGGAACCAGGGTGCTAAGTGACCCCAGGCGCTGACAACACTCAAGGTCAGGTGAATGTCACCTGACTACGCCGGAGGACCCACGCAACGAGGATAACCACCTACAATCCTACACGAAGAAAACAACCAAATATATAAAGAAAAACTTACGAAGATGATAACCATCTACACAAAGATGACCATCTACACAACTAGGTGAAGTAGAGCTTGATCATACTACAAAGCATGGCTTGCTTCTGCAGTGTTTTAAAAATTGAGGTTGGAGAGTTGAAGGAGGAGGTCTTACTTCTCCAGGAGGAGATTAGGAGGCTGAAGGTCCACCTCAGTGGGTCTGGGAGAGAGTGTGAGGTGGCTGGAGGTGTGGGGAATGAGGCTTCTAGCAGTGAGGTGCAGTCTGTCTCTCGCCGTGAGGAGGCTGTAGTTGGGGAGGTAGCAACGGCTACCAGCAGTGAGGTGCAGTCCAGCACCTGCTACAAGTGGCGAGTGGTAACCAGTAATGGGAGGAGAATCAGAATAAGGAAACTTAAGAGTGAAGATCTGAAGGTAGGAAATCGCTTCTCTGTTCTTCAGGATGAATGTACTTCAGTGGCCAGTGAAGGTAAGGGTACTACTGCCCCTGCTAACAGAGGTAAGCGCATTCTTGTGGTTGGTGACTCTCAGGTAAGATATATTGACCGTGCTTTTTGTAATAGGAATAAGATGATGAGAGAGAGTGTGCTTCCCTGGAGCTGGTGTTGGGGACATAGTTGACAGGCTGGATAATATCATGTCAGGTAATGGGAACGAGCCCATTATTTGTCTCAGTGCTGGTGGAAATGATGTTGGGAAGGGTAGGAGAGAAGAGCTGCTAGGTAATTACAGGTCAGCTATAGATTTCATTAAGTCTAAGGGAGGGGTCCCAATCATATGTAGCATCTTGCCTAGAAGGGGAGTAGGAAATGAATGGTTGTCTAGGGCAATTGGTGTAAATTGCTGGCTAGACAGATACTGCAAGGAACTTGCAATCCCATTCATTGACAACTGGAACAACTTTTATGGCAAACATGATATGTATGCAAGGGATGGGGTACATCTCTCTGGGGCTGGGGTGGTAGCACTTGCAAACTCAATTGAGAAGGCCATTGGTGAAATGCCTATGATTTTAAACTGATAGAAGATAGAGGTATGGGTGTGTGTGGGAAACAAGCAGGTTGCAACACTATGGTTGGAATCATTAAATGTATAAAAGGCATTCAGCATGAAGTTATAAATAAAGACAATAGATCAGGTCAGCAAACAAAGGGGGACAGCAGAAGACAGCAAGGGACTAGCTCCCTTAAGGTTTACTATACTAATAGCAGGAGTGTAAGAAATAAGATAGATGAGCTAAGATTAATTGCAAGTGCAGGAAACAGATATTATTGCTATAACAGAGACCTGGCTCAATCTGAAAGATAGAGAGATGCCCTCTGAATGTCACATACAAGGCTATAAATTATTCCACACTGACAGGGTCAACAGGAAGGGTGGTGGAGTAGCGATGTATGTCAGAGAGAATTTAAATTGTTGTGTTAGACAAGATATAAAAGTAGAAGCGTCAGCCACTGAATCTGTTTGGTTACAGCTTCTCGAGGGCCGAGAAAAACTAATTTTGGGTGTGATTTACAGGGCCCCAAATCTTGAAAGGGAGTGCAGTAAACTTCTATGGGACGAAATTCGTAAGGCATCTACATACGAAAATGTTGTGGTAATGGGAGATTTCAACTACAGACAGATTGACTGGAGCAATTTGACAGGAAATTTAGAGTCAGGTGACTTTCTTGATACGATCCAGGATTGTTTTTTAAAACAGTTTGTGACAGAGTCAACTAGAGGAAATAACCTCCTTGACTTGGTTCTTGCCAGTAGGGAAGCACTAATTAATAATCTTGAGGTTAATGATGAGCTTGGGGAAAGTGATCACAAATCACTCAGTTTTAATATATCATGGAATTCCCCTAATAATGGCAATCAAGTCTCCGTCCCTGACTTTCGCTTGGCTGATTTCATAGGACTGAAAAATTACTTAGGTGGGCTGAACTGGAATGACCTGACTAAGGGTCAGGTAGGTGGTGATGGTTGCCGATATGATGCTTTCCAGGGCATAGTTCTAGCTGCTCAGTCAAATTATGTTCCAAATAGGGAAATCAGATCAAACAAAAATGATCCTAAATGGATGAACAATAGATTAAAATATCTGATTGGTCAAAAGAGAGGCATATATAGGCAAATCAAAAGAGGAGAGGGGCAATTAAGAAATCGATGTATTCAGTTAAAGAGAGAAATAAAAAAGGGAATTAGAAAAGCAAAAAGAGATTATGAGGTTAAAGTTGCAAGAGAATCGAAGACTAACCCAAAAGGATTCTTTCAAGTATACAGAAGTAAGATCAGGGACAAGATAGGCCCACTCAAAAGTTCCTCGGGTCAGCTCACTGACAGTGATAAGGAAATGTGTAGAATTCTTAACACATACTTCCTCTCAGTTTTTACACAGGAGGATACCAGCGATATTCCAGTAATGATAAATTATGTAGAACAGGATGATGATAATATGTGCACGATTAGGGTCACAAGTGACATGGTCCTTAGGCAAATAGATAAATTAAAACCTAACAAATCCCCAGGCCCTGATGAACTGTATGCAAGGGTTCTAAAGGAATGTAAGGAGGAGCTTAGCACACCTTTGGCTAATCTTTTCAACATATCACTACAAACTGGCATGGTGCCAGATAAGTGGAAAATGGCAAATGTGATACCTATTTTCAAAGCAGGTGACAGGTCCTTAGCTTCGAACTATAGACCAATAAGCCTAACCTCCATAGTGGGAAAATTTATGGAATCAATAATTGCCGAGGCAGTTCGTAGCCACCTTGAAAAGCATAAATTAATCAACGAATCTTAGCATGGTTTTACAAAGGGGCGTTCCTGCCTTACGAATTTATTAACTTTTTTCACTAAGGTATTTGAGGAGGTAGATCATGGTAATGAATATGATATTGTGTATATGGACTTCAGTAAGGCTTTTGACAGGGTCCCACATCAGAGACTATTGAGGAAAATTAAGGCACATGGAATAGGAGGAGAAATTTTTTCCTGGATAGAGGCATGGTTGACAAATAGGTAGCAGAGAGTTTGCATAAATGGGGAGAAATCAGAGTGGGGAGGCGTCGCGAGCGGTGTTCCACAAGGGTCAGTGTTGGGCCCCCTGCTGTTCACAATCTACATAAACGACATAGATGAGGGCATAAAGAGCGACATCGGCAAGTTTGCCGATGACACCAAAATAGGCCGTCGAATTCATTCTGACGAGGACATTCGAGCACTCCAGGAAGATTTGAATAGACTGATGCAGTGGTCGGAGAAGTCAAATGCAAAGTTCTAAATGTTGGACAGGACAATAACCATGCCACATATAAACTAAATAATGTAGATCTTGATAAATTAGACACATGTGCAACTCTTGGGTATCTTTATTGAGGAAACGTTTCGCCACACAGTGGCTTCATCAGTCCATACAAAGGAGAATCTTGAAGAACAGGAGGACAATGAGGTAATCAGTCCCTCAACCTTGAGTCGATGTGTTCAGTCCATCAATCTTGAATAGAATACGACATACGTGCGGAGAAGGAGCTTATAAACCGTTGGCAGGAGAGGTGCAGCAGTCATAGGTAGTGTCACATTTGTTCAATGTGGAAGTAGGTCGTGCCCAAGAATTAGGCAAGCGAAGAATTCCCAAGTATTAAGATCCCAAGAAGTTGCAGTGTCTGACAGGTTTGTAGATGAATGGTTCAGAGAACCGATGGACTGAACACATCGACTCAAGGTTGAGGGACTGATTACCTCATTCTCCTCCTGTTCTTCAAGATTCTCCTTTGTATGGACTGATGAAGCCACTGTGTGGCGAAACGTTTCCTCAATAAAGATACCCAAGAGTTGCACATGTGTCTAATTTATCAACATGTCGGTTCTCTGAACCATTCATCTACAAATGTAGATCTTAATATTACGGATTGCGAAAAAGATTTAGGAGTTCTGGTTAGCAGTAATCTGAAACCAAGACAACAGTGCATAAGTGTTCGCAATAAAGCTAATAGAATCCTTGGCTTCATATCAAGAAGCATAAATAATAGGAGTCCTCAGGTTGTTCTTCAACTCTATACATCCTTGGTTAGGCCTCATTTAGATTATGCTGCACAGTTTTGGTCACCGTATTACAGAATGGATATAAATTCTCTGGAAAATGTACAAAGAAGGATGACAAAGTTGATCCCATGTATCAGAAACCTTCCCTATGAGGATAGACTAAGGTCCCTGAATCTGCACTCTCTAGAAAGACGTAGAATTAGGGGGGATATGATTAAGGTGTATAAATGGAAGACAGGAATAAATAAAGGGGATGTAAATAGTGTGCTGAAAATATCTAGCCTAGACAGGACTCGCAGCAATGGAAAAATTCAGATTCAGGAAGGATATAGGAAAGTACTGGTTTGGTAATAGAGTTGTGGATGAGTGGAACAAACTCCCGAGTACAGTTATAGAGGCCAGAACGTTGTGTAGCTTTAAAAATAGGTTGGATAAATACATGAGTGGATGTGGGTGGGTGTGAGTTGGACCTGATAGCTTGTGCTACCAGGTCGGTTGCCGTGTTCCTCCCTTAAGTCAATGTGACCTGACCTGACTAGTTGATAAATTAGACACATGTGCAACTGTGCAAGAAAGGTATAAAATACCGACAATATGAAAGTTAAGACACATGTGCAACATCTGGATATCTTTATTGTAGACGTTTCGCCATCCAGTGGCTTTATCAATACAGATTCTAACGCCAATAAAAACGCCAGTCTTCTTGCCTTTGCTCCAGACTCTCCTCCACCACGATGCTGTGAACACTAACTCCAAGGCCGAGGGACTGATTACCTCATCTTTTGTATATAGTTCTACTGTCTTCCTATTATGTCCTAGAATCTGTATTGATAAAGCCACTGGATGGCGAAACGTCTACAATAAAGATATCCAGATGTTGCACATGTGTCTTAACTTTCATATTGTCGGTATTTTATACCTTTCTTGCACAACTTGTCAGACACTGCAACATCATGGAATCTTGGTTCAGAGGACATCTACAAGACCTTCTTCACGGCTGCTGCAACTAACCCATCTCTTTGGGAAGGACCTACTTCCACTGGGGAATCCCGCCTACCAGTGACTGCCCTCGTCTGCTGCCCGTCCCATCCACTGACGCCTATAAAAACGCCAGTCTTCTTGCCTTTGCTCCAGACTCTCCTCCACCACGATGCTGTGAACACTAACTCCAAGGCCGAGGGACTGATTACCTCATCTTTTGTATATAGTTCTACTGTCTTCCTATTATGTCCTAGAATCTGTATTGATAAAGCCACTGGATGGCGAAACGTCTAAAATAAAGATATCCAGATGTTGCACATGTGTCTTAACTTTCACATGTGCAACTCTTGGGTATCTTCATTGAGGAAACGCTTCGCCACACAGTGGCTTCATCAGTCCATACAAAGGAGAATCTCGAAGAACAGGAGGAGAATGAGGTAATCAGTCCCTCAACCTTGAGTCGATGTGATCAGTCCATCAATCTTGAATAGAATATTCAAGATTGATGGACTTCTATTCAAGATTAATGAACTGATCACATCGACCCAAGGTTGAGGGACTGATTACCTCATTCTCCTCCTGTTCTTCGAGATTCTCCTTTGTATGGGCTGATGAAGCCACTGTGTGGAGAAACGTTTCCTCAATAAAGATACCCAAGAGTTGCACATGTGTGTGATGAATGGTTTGAAAAACCGACAAGTTGAAGATTGAGACACTTATGCAGCATATGGGAATCTTTATTCAGGAAACGTTTCGCCACACAGTGGCTTCATCAGTCCAATAAAGATTCCCATATGCTGCATAAGTGTCTCAATCTTCAACTTGTCGGTTTTTCAAACCATTCATCACAACTGTCAGACACGGCAACATCATGGGGTCTTGTTACAAAGAATTCTTCAACACTTGTTCAACCTTTGGACGAAGACCTACTTCGACTAGTGGATGGTACCACTATGACCCCGCCTCCATCTGCTTCACGTCACCTCACTACAGTATATAAGCCACGTCTACGGCCCTATGCTGTACATTCTACAAGATTGATGGACTGAACACATCGATTCCAGGTTGAGGGACTGATTACCTCATTCTCCTCCTCTCCTTACGCCTTCCTCTTTGTATTGGACTGATGAAGCCACTGTGTGGCGAAACGTTTCCTGAATAAAGATTCCCATATGCTGCATAAGTGTCTCAATCTTCAACTTGTCGGTTTTTCAAACCATTCATCACAACTGTCAGACACGGCAACATCATGGGGTCTTGTTACAAAGAATTCTTCAACACTTGTTCAACCTTTGGACGAAGACCTACTTCGACTAGTGGATGGTACCACTATGACCCCGCCTCCATCTGCTTCACGTCACCTCACTACAGTATATAAGCCACGTCTACGGCCCTATGCTGTACATTCTACAAGATTGATGGACTGAACACATCGATTCCAGGTTGAGGGACTGATTACCTCATTCTCCTCCTCTCCTTACGCCTTCCTCTTTGTATTGGACTGATGAAGCCACTGTGTGGCGAAACGTTTCCTGAATAAAGATTCCCATATGCTGCATAAGTGTTTCAATCTTCAACTTGTCGGTTTTTCAAACCATTCATCACAACTGTCAGACACGGCAACATCATGGGGTCTTGTTACAAAGAATTCTTCAACACTTGTTCAACCTTTGGACGAAGACCTACTTCGACTAGTGGATGGTACCACTATGACCCCGCCTCCATCTGCTTCACGTCACCTCACTACAGTATATAAGCCACGTCTACGGCCCTATGCTGTACATTCTACAAGATTGATGGACTGAACACATCGATTCCAGTTTGAGGGACTGATTACCTCATTCTCCTCCTCTCCTTACGCCTTCCTCTTTGTATTGGACTGATGAAGCCACTGTGTGGCGAAACGTTTCCTGAATAAAGATTCCCATATGCTGCATAAGTGTCTCAATCTCCAGTTGCACATGTGTCTAATTTATCAACATGTCGGTCTCTGAACCATTCATCTACAAATGACCTGACTAGGTTGGGTGCATTGGCTTGAGCCGGTGGGAGACTTGGACCTGCCTCGCATGGGCCAGTAGGCCTGCTGCAGTGTTCCTTCGTTCTTATGTTATGTGAAAAAGACTTGGGAGTCATGGTATGCAGAAATCTAAAGACAAGAGAGGAGTGCCTAAGTGTGCGCAATAAGGCTGACGAATTACTCGGAAGATTGTTCTACGTATCCACAACTCTGTTCGAAAACCAGTACTTACCTATGTCCTTTCTAAATCTAAATTTATCCAACTTAAATCCGTTATTTCTGGTTCTTACCTGGTTTGATTTCCTCAGTATTGATTAATATCACCTTTGTTTATGCCCGTCATCCACTTATACACGTCGATGATATCTCCCCTCATTCTACGTCACTCCAGAGAGTGAAGATTCAAGGCTATAAGTCTATCTTCATACGGGAGATTCCTTATAGAGTAAGGATAAGGACCTGCCTTGTATGGGCCAGTAGGCCGTCTGCAGTGTTCCTCCATTCTTATGTTCAAAGATAAACTGAAACAAAGTAAGTCCCCGGGACCCGACGAGTTGTTTTCCAGGGTACTTAAAGAATGCAAGATGGAACTTAGTCAGCCATTAATGAGCGTTTAATGCGTCCAATTATATGCGTTCAATTACAGTGCATTCTTCCTCAAGAAACTCATTGCTGCAGATTCTGAGTGCACGCAGGAAGAAGCCTATAATTACACCACGTTTAGTTTTGGTGTCGTGGTGAGAGTAGAAGTGGAGAAGACCGGTTTGGTTGGTGGGTTTTCGATAGACTTTAAAACGAAGTTCGTGGTCAGCTTTGCAGATGGAACATCTAGAAGCCGAACGTTTCTCCACCATTATTCCTTCGTCTGTCACCTGGCTCCGTTATGTTGACGACATTCTCCTCATAACTCCTAGACGCTTCAACGTTCAAGCTCTCCAAGACAAGCTCAACCAGGTCGAGCCTTCAATCCAGTTCACACTTTGTAGATGAATGGTTCAGAGAACCGACATGTTGATAAATTAGACACATGTGCAACTCTTGGGTATCTTTATTGAGGAAACGTTTCGCCACACAGTGGCTTCATCAGTCCATACAAAGGAGAATCTTGAAGAACAGGAGGAGAATGAGGTAATCAGTCCCTCAACCTTGAAGTCGACAACACTCTTCCTTTCCTTGATGTTCTTCTCTGCAAAGCTGACCACGAACTTAGTTTTAAAGTCTATCGAAAACCCACCAACCAAAACGATCTTCTCCACCTCTACTCTCACCACGACACCAAAACTAAACGTGGTGTAATTATAGGCTTCTTCCTGCGTGCACTCAGAATCTGCAGCAATGAGTTTCTTGAGGAAGAATGCACTATAATTGAACAAGTATTTTCTAAACTCCACTATCCTCGTCACTTCATCAGAGACTGCAGACGGCGGGCATTAAACAACTTCAACACACGCAGAGAAGACACTGCCGAGAAGAGATACATAGTCCTCCCCACCAACTCCATTGCCAAACATGTTTCCAACATCTTTTCCAATACCTCATTCCAAGTATCTACCTCCACAACCACGACCATCAAGGACATTACCAGTGATAGACAGGACAAGCTTCCACCCTCTGCAGGGGTATACATAATCCCTTGTAATGACCAACAAATTATACATGGGCGAAACATCAAGGGACCTCCAAACACGTATTTCAGAACACCAATACGCAAGCAAGGAATGCCTGTGTACAGCACCGTAATTCACACAACCACTTGATAAACTACAGAAACTCAAGACTTATCGCCACAGAAGACAACACTCAATACCGAAGAATCCTGGAATCATCACTTATTTCTGTATCCGACAACTTCAACCAGAATAGTGGCTTCTATAACATAGCTGAACCACTTGCGAAGAAACTTCTTCATCGCTATCTGACATAAGAACATAGGAATGGAAGAACACTGCAGAAGATCTGCTCACAAACTTATCCAATCTCCCTTCCAAGCTACCCAAGATTTTAGACTATAACCCCACTCGGAACATCATCAGATGCAGCATTCTCCACATGACCTCAGCATACTGAACCTGACTATAAATACTCGCGTACGTTCCACCCAGGTAGATGTGTTTGACTTGAAAAAGCCCACTGTGTGGGCGAAACGTTGTCAATAAAGGATCACATTATACTGCACATGTGTTTATATTTCCAAGATACCTACATAAAACGGAAGGAAAGGATAATCGTCACACAGGAGGAGGATAATGTTGAGTAGCAACATGTAACTGTCGTAAGCTATGTATTATGTAAGGATAGTTCCCCCGCGCGTGCGCCTGCGTCGCATACATTATATTCTCAGGATTCCCAACGTTAAACTTGTTCATTAACGAATACTTGAATAATCAATGTTATCACAACTTTACTGAGGACTTGACACTATGTAAACATTCCCGGGACCAGCCGCTGCTCGCCACTCCCGGGACCAGCCGCTGCTGGCCACTCCCGGGACCAGCCGCTGCTCGCCACTCCCGGGACCAGCCGCTGCTGGCCACTCCCGGGACCAGCCGCTGCTGGCCACTCCCGGGACCAGCCGCAGCTGGCCACTCCCGGGACCAGCCGCAGCTGGCCACTCCCGGGACCAGCCGCAGCTGGCCACTCCCGGGACCAGCCCCTGCTGGCCACTCCCGGGACCAGCCGCTGCTGGGACCAGCCGCAGCTGGCCACTCCCGGGACCACCGCTGCCCACTCCCGGGACCAGCCGCTGCTGGCCACTCCCGGGACCAGCCGCTGCTCGCCACTCCCGGGACCCGCCGCTGCTGGCCACTCCCGGGACCAGCCGCAGCTGGCCACTCCCGGGACCAGCCGCTGCTGGCCAGCCGCTGCTGGCCACTCCCGGGACCAGCCGCTGCTGGCCACTCCCGGGACCAGCCGCTGCTGGCCACTCCCGGGACCAGCCGCTGCTGGCCACTCCCGGGACCAGCCGCTGCTGGCCACTCCCGGGACCAGCCGCTGCTGGCCACTCCCGGGACCAGCCGCTGCTGGCCACTCCCGGGACCAGCCGCTGCTGGCCACTCCCGGGACCAGCCGCTGCTGGCCACTCCCGGGACCAGCCGCTGCTGGCCACTCCCGGGACCAGCCGCTGCTGGCCACTCCCGGGACCAGCCGCTGCTGGCCACTCCCGGGACCAGCCGCTGCTGGCCACTCCCGGGACCAGCCGCTGCTGGCCACTCCCGGGACCAGCCGCTGCTGGCCACTCCCGGGACCAGCCGCTGCTGGCCACTCCCGGGACCAGCCGCTGCTGGCCACTCCCGGGACCAGCCGCTGCTGGCCACTCCCGGGACCAGCCGCTGCTGGCCACTCCCGGGACCAGCCGCAGCTGGCCACTCCCGGGACCAGCCGCAGCTGGCCACTCCCGGGACCAGCCGCAGCTGGCCACTCCCGGGACCAGCCGCAGCTGGCCACTCCCGGGACCAGCCGCTGCTGGCCACTCCCGGGACCAGCCGCTGCTGGCCACTCCCGGGACCAGCCGCTGCTGGCCACTCCCGGGACCAGCCGCTGCTGGCCACTCCCGGGACCAGCCGCTGCTGGCCACTCCCGGGACCAGCCGCTGCTGGCCACTCCCGGGACCAGCCGCTGCTGGCCACTCCCGGGACCAGCCGCTGCTGGCCACTCCCGGGACCAGCCGCTGCTGGCCACTCCCGGGACCAACCGCTGCTGGCCACTCCCGGGACCAGCCGCTGCTGGCCACTCCCGGGACCAGCCGCTGCTGGCCACTCCCGGGACCAGCCGCAGCTGGTCACTCCCGGGACCAGCCGCAGCTGGCCACTCCCGGGACCAGCCGCACCTTCTCACTCCCGGGACCAGCCGCTGCTGGCCACTCCCGGGACCAGCCGCTGCTGGCCACTCCCGGGACCAGCCCCTGCTGGCCACTCCCGGGACCAGCCCCTGCTGGCCACTCCCGGGACCAGCCCCTGCTGGCCACTCCCGGGACCAGCCCCTGCTGGCCACTCCCGGGACCAGCCCCTGCTGGCCACTCCCGGGACCAGCCCCTGCTGGCCACTCCCGGGACCAGCCCCTGCTGGCCACTCCCGGGACCAGCCCCTGCTGGCCACTCCCGGGACCAGCCCCTGCTGGCCACTCCCGGGACCAGCCCCTGCTGGCCACTCCCGGGACCAGCCCCTGCTGGCCACTCCCGGGACCAGCCCCTGCTGGCCACTCCCGGGACCAGCCCCTGCTGGCCACTCCCGGGACCAGCCCCTGCTGGCCACTCCCGGGACCAGCCCCTGCTGGCCACTCCCGGGACCAGGCTGGACACACCAGCCCCTGCTGGCCACTCCCGGGACCAGCCCCTGCTGGCCACTCCCGGGACCAGCCCCTGCTGGCCACTCCCGGGACCAGCCACTGCTGGCTGGGACCAGCCCCTGCTGGCCACTCCCGGGACCAGCCCCTGCTGGCCACTCCCGGGACCAGCCACTGCTGGCCACTCCCGGGACCAGCCACTGCTGGCCACTCCCGGGACCAGCCACTGCTGGCCACTCCCGGGACCAGCCACTGCTTGCCACTCCCTGGACCAGCCACTGCTGGCCACTCCCTGGACCAGCCACTGCTGGCCACTCCCGGGACCAGCCACTGCTGGCCACTCCCTGGACCAGCCACTGCTGGCCACTCCCTGGACCAGCCACTGCTGGCCACTCCCTGGACCAGCCACTGCTGGCCACTCCCTGGACCAGCCACTGCTGGCCACTCCCTGGACCAGCCACTGCTGGCCACTCCCTGGACCAGCCACTGCTGGCCACTCCCTGGACCAGCCACTGCTGGCCACTCCCTGGACCAGCCACTGCTGGCCACTCCCTGGACCAGCCACTGCTGGCCACTCCCTGGACCAGCCACTGCTGGCCACTCCCTGGACCAGCCACTGCTGGCCACTCCCTGGACCAGCCACTGCTGGCCACTCCCTGGACCAGCCACTGCTGGCCACTCCCTGGACCAGCCACTGCTGGCCACTCCCTGGACCAGCCACTGCTGGCCACTCCCTGGACCAGCCACTGCTGGCCACTCCCTGGACCAGCCACTGCTGGCCACTCCCTGGACCAGCCACTGCTGGCCACTCCCTGGACCAGCCACTGCTGGCCACTCCCTGGACCAGCCGCTCCTACAGCTCTCAGCGTTCTTGGAAAGAATGCACTTATTTCCGGGATCTTCCTTCTATGTCAAGTGATATATTAGATTTACGATGGTGTAAGTTACCATTTTGTCCTAGGCACATGTCAATCAGACACTAGGCCTATTGTATATGCGTGCGTGCGTGTGTGTGTGTGTGTGTGTGTGTGTGTGTGTGTGTGTGTACATACCAGTTTATTCAGCTGTAGCTGTGTTTGCATTCTCCATGTTTTTTTGACAATCTTCTGTGTTCTCTATTCTATGTTCTATACCCTATAATATATATATATATATATATATATATATATATATATATATATATATATATATATATATATATATATATATATATATATATATATATATATATATATATATATATATATATATATATGGTATAAACCTTGGTAATAAATACCGACAAGTTGGTTTAGAAAGACACGTAAGCAAACACTAACATATTTATTAGAAAACGTTTCGGTTGGGACCTTGATCACTTCAAGGTCCCAGGACCGAAACGTTTTCTAATAAACATGTTGTAGTGTTTGCTTACGTGTCTTTCTAAACCATATATATATATCAGTAACAAACTGCAGCATGGTCAGGGATCGATCCCATGCTACTTTGGCTCCCCTCCCGGGAAGCTAGATGAAGTTCATGATCCTCTAACCACTGGGCCAACATTCCTCAATCCTAGTGAATTGCTGGTCCAGTGGTTAGAGCATTGTTAACTATGAAGATTGAGACAAAATCCTTGAATTTACACATTTATATTTCCTCTTCTTCCATAACTGATCATTCAACATTATTGCTACCCCTTCCTTAGCTCTAATTCTCTCAGATACTCCTGACTTAATCTCATTTATTTCCCCCCACCGAAACTCCCCTACCCCCTTCAGCTTTGTTTCGCTTAGAGCAACCATCTCTTTCTTGTCATCTGCACTACATCCACGCACATTCAAGCATCCCAGTGTTTTCTCCCAGTGTTTTTCTTCTCTTTTTTTTAGTAAATGTTTACAGGAGAAGGGGTTACTAGCCCATTGCTCCCGGCATTTTAGTCGCCTCATACGACACGCATGGCTTACGGAGGAAAGATTCTTTTCCACTTCCCCATGGACAATAGAGGAAATAAAGAAGAACAAGAGCTATTAAGAAGAAAAATCCTAGATGTGTGTATGTATATATATATGCATGAGAATGCCTGTGTAGTGTGACCTAAGTTTAAGTAGAAGTAGCAAGATATACCTATTATCTAGCGTGTTTATGAGACAAAAAAAGACACCAGCAATCCTACCATCATGTAAAACAGTTACATGTTTCTGTTTCACAGTCACCTGGCAGGACGGTAGTACCTCCCTGGGTGGTTGCTGTCTACCAGTCTACTACCTATTTTGTGTTTACATTAATTCTTATGAAAAATATTGCTTCGAACTTAGACCGTTTCGAATTTAGGCAAACCTCCTGGAACGGATTACGGCCGAAAAAACAAGGTTCAACTGTATTTTATATCACTTTGAACAAAACCTACAATGTTTGTGTCTCAGAGAGAGGCATACCACACCACTCCCGCCTTTAGGAAATACTACCCACCCACCTATTGAATTTCAGTGAAGCAAATTGTTGGGTGGCTTTGGGAATTATTATTACTATTATTATTATTATCAAGGGGGAAGCGCTAAACCCGTAGGATTATACAGCGCCTGTGGGGGGGATGTGGAAGGTATTCAGGCTTAATTCAGGAAACTGGAGCACAGATCTAATTCCCTGAATCAAGAGCCCCTCACCAGCGTCAAGGAGCCTTCCTTGAGGGGGGCTTTGGGAAAAGGTTAGGCAATTAAGAGTGTGAAATTGGTTGATTTTGAGAACGACTGGCCTAGTACTGGCCAGTAGGCCTGCTGCAGTGTTCCTTCATTCTAAGACTAGGCTAGTATGGGCCAGTAGGCCTGCTGCAGTGTTCCTACATTCATATGTTCATTAAGTGTATTATATACTTGAAGAAAAATGTGGAAGGGACTCCACAAATTATAGACTAACTCCGATGTTTGTAATACAATATATTATATAACGTTGACAACCTTTCTCTAGAACTTAGTCATTTAAATTAAGTTTTTATATCGTCCAGAAGCTCAAAATATAGACGAATTAAAATGCTTAATACATTTGCCAAAAAATCTTTCACATGTATAATACTCGGTTCAGAAATTACGTTCATTCCAAGTGGTTCAACTTCCAGGTGAACCCATTGTATTGCTATACCAGTGTCTGGAACAATTCTGAACAAGGGAGTTAGGAGTCCACCTACTATGGATTCTCTGGCATGACGACCCCAACTACATGACATGACTTATAAGTGAACATGTGCGCAGGAACTTGCCCAGGATATTGTTTACATCCTGGGTTTATCCACCACCGACGTGAATACATTAATGCTAGTAGAATTATTTATTTATTTTTATTTTTATCACACTGGCCGATTCCCACCAAGGCAGGGTGGCCCGAAAAAGAAAAACTTTCACCATCATTCACTCCATCACTGTCTTGCCAGAAGGGTGCTTGACACTACAGTTTTTAAACTGCAACATTAACACCCCTCCTTCAGAGTGCAGGCACTGTACTTCCCATCTCCAGGACTCAAGTCCGGCCTGTCGGTTTCCCTGAACCCCTTCATAAATGTTACTTTGCTCACACTCCAACAGCACGTCAAATATTAAAAACCATTTGTCTCCATTCACTCCTATCAAACACGCTCACGCACGCCTGCTGGAAGTCCAAGCCCCTCGCACACAAAACCTCCTTTACCCCCTCCCTCCAACCTTTCCTAGGCCGACCCCTACCCCGCTTTCCTTCCACTACAGACTGATACACTCTTGAAGTCACTCTGTTTTGCTACATTCTCTCTACATGTCCGAACCACCTCAACAACCCTTCCTCAGCCCTCTGGACAACAGTTTTGGTAGTCCCGCACCTCCTCCTAACTTCCAAACTACGAATTCTCTGCATTATATCACCCCACACATTGAGGGCAGACATGACATCTCCACTGCCTCCAGCCTTCTCCTCGCTGCAACATTCATCACCCATGCTTCACACCCATATAAGAGCGTTGGTAAAACTATACTCTCATACATTCCCCTCTTTGCCTCCAAGGACAAAGTTCTTTGTCTCCACAGACTCCTAAGTGCACCACTCACCCTTTTCCCCTCATCAATTCTATGATTCACCTCATCTTTCATAGACCCATTCGCTGACACGTCCGCTCCCAAATATCTGAATACATTCACCTCCTCCATACTCTCTCCCTCCAATCTGATATCCAATCTTTCATCACCTAATCTTTCCTACTTTTACTGGGAAATAATTTCCCTCTTTCCTACATACTCTAACTTGAGCCTCATTATCCTCGTAAAAACTCTTCACTGCTTTCAGTAACCTACCTCCCATACCATACACTTGCAACATCTGCCACATTGCCCCCCTATCCACCCTGTCATACGCCTTTTCCAAATCCATAAATGCCACAAAGACCTTTTTAGCTTTATCTATATACTGTTCACTTATATGTTTCACTGTAAACACCTGGTCCACACACCCCCTACCTTTCCTAAAGTCTCCTTGTTCATCTGCTATCCTATTCTCCGTCTTACTCTTAATTCTTTCAATAATAACTCTACCATACACTTTACCAGGTATACTCAACAGACTTATCCCCCTATAATTTTTGCACTCACTTTTGTCCCCTTTGCCTTTATACAAAGGAACTATGCATGATCTCTGCCAATCCCTAGGTACCTTACCCTCTTCCATACATTTATTAAATAATTGCACCAACCACTCCAAAACTATATCCCACCTGCTTTTAACATTTCTATCTTTATCCCATCAATCCCGGCTGCCTTACCCCCTTTCATTTTACCTACTGCCTCACGAACTTCCCCCACACTCACAACTGGCTCCTCACTCCTACAAGATGTTATTTCTACTTGCCCTATACACGAAATCACAGCTTCCCTATCTTCATCAACATTTAACAATTCCTCAAAATATTCCCTCCATCTTCCCAATACCTCTAACTCTCCATTTAATAACTCTCCTATTTTTAACTGACAAATCCATTTGTTCTCTAGGCTTCCTTAACTTGTTAATCTCACTCCAAAACTTTTTCTTATTTTCAACAAAATTTTTTTATAACATCTCACCCACTCTCTCATTTGCTCTCTTTTTTCATTGCTTCACCACTCTCTTAACCTCTCTCTTTTTCTCCATATACTCTTCCCTCCTTGCATCACTTCTACTTTGTAAAAACTTCTCATATGCTAACTTTTTCTCCCTTACTACTCTCTTTACATCATCATTCCACCAATCGCTCCTCTTCCCTCCTGCACCCACTTTCCTGTAACCACAAACTTCTGCTGAACACTCTAACACTACATTTTTAAACCTACCCCATACCTCTTCGACCCCATTGCCTATGCTCTCATTAGCCCATCTATCCTCCAATAGCTGTTTATATCTTACCCTAACTGCCTCCTCTTTTAGTTTATAAACCTCCACCTCTCTCTTCCCTGATGCTTCTATTCTCCTTGTATCCCATCTACCTTTTACTCTCAGTGTAGCTACAACTAGAAAGTGATCTGATGTATCTGTGGCCCCTCTATAAACATGTACATCCTGAAGTCTACCCAACAGTCTTTTATCTACCAATACATAATCCAACAAACTACTATCATTTCGCCTTACATCATATCTTGTATACTTATTTATCCTCTTTTTCTTAAAATATGTATTACCTATTACTAAACCCCTTTCTATACAAAGTTCAATCGAAGGGCTTCCATTATCATTTACACCTGGCACCCCAAACTTACCTACCACACCCTCTCTAAAAGTTTCTCCTACTTTAGTATTCAAGTCTCCTACCACAATTACTCTCTCACTTGGTTCAAAGGCTCCTATACATTCACTTAACATCTCCCAAAATCTCTCTCTCCCCTACATTCCTCTCTTCTCCAGGTGCATACACGCTTATTATGACCCACTTTTCGCATCCAACCTTTACTTTAATCCACATAATTCTTGAATTTACACATTCATATTCTCTTTTCTCCTTCCATAACTGATCCTTCAATATTACTGCTACCCCTTCCCTTGCTCTAACTCTCTCAGATACTCCAGATTTAATCCCATTTATTTCCCCCCACCGAAACTCCCCTACCCCCTTCAGCTTTGTTTCGCTTAGGGCCAGGACATCCAACTTCTTTTCATTCATAACATCAGCAATCATCTGTTTCTTGTCATCCGCACTACATCCACGCACATTCAAGCATCCCAGTTTTATAAAGTTTTTCTTCTTCTTCTCTTTTTTAGTAAATGTCTACAGGAGAAGGGGTTACTAGCCCATTGCTCCCGGCATTTTAGTCGCCTCATACGACACGCATGGCTTACGGAGGAAAGATTCTTTTCCACTTCCCCATGAACAATAGAAGAAATAAAAAACAACAAGAGCTATTTAGGAAAAGGAGAAAAACCTAGATGTATGTATGTATGTATGTATGTATGTATGTATGTATATATATATATATATATATATATATATATATATATATATATATATATATATATATATATATATATATATATATGCATGTGCGTGTCTGTGAAGTGTGACCAAAGTGTAAGTAGGAGTAGCAAGATATCCCTGTTATCTAGCGTGTTTATGAGACAAAAAGAAACCAGCAATCCTACCATCATGCAAAACAGTTACAGGTTTCTGTTTCACAGTCATCTGGCAGGACGGTAGTACTTCCCTGGGTGGTTGCTGTCTACCAACCTACTACCGACAATATATTAGGTAAAAGGACATAAGTGTAACTAATGCGCCGTTTTATTGTGGCAACATTTAGCTCTCCAGGAATTTTGTCAGGCCGGCCTGACAAAGTTCCTGGAGAGCGAAACGTTGCCACAATTAAACGTCGCATTAGTTGCACTTGTGTCCTTTTACTTGTCAATATGAATACAGCAATAACACTGGCAATACTGAGATAACTGAGTACATAAGCCATAGTGGCAATTGCTAATTTATTTGGTAACAGTATTATACAAAAGTTTATATATATATATATATATATATATATATATATATATATATATATATATATATATATATATATATATATATATATATATATATGCAAAACAACCACTCTGAAAGAATAGAGAAATTCCAAGCGCTTTCGTGACTACTCACATTATCAAGGAACTATGAAAGTGAAGCATCCAAGGAAGCTATATAAGGGGTCGGCCAGCACCTCACTATCAGATCCCACAACGGTTAAACACGTGACGCGCGGCGAGCCAACTTGGACAGGTCCTTTGCAAAACTCACCCCCAAGCTATTTATTTGTCCAGTGTATTATTAAATTCTACCCAAATTCTATTAATTATAAATGGATCTAATTTATATAAACCAAAGGAAATATTCATATTATTGTCAAAACTGCTTTTTATGAAACAAGATTCAATTATATTCCTGTCGACCATGGACTTGCTTGATACTACTTTCTCAACTTTTTGAAAATCAATTGGATGGTTAAAATCTCTTACATGAATAAATAGAGCATTGGAATCTTGTCCAGTTCTAATGCTATATTTATGTTGTTTTAATCTTAGTTCGAGATTTTTACCAGTTTGACCGTAATAAACTTTATCGCAAATTTTACAAGGAATCTTATAGACACATCCATCAGTATTTTGGGGGGAATTCTTAATCAAAAGTTTTTTTACTGTATCAAGATTTTTGAATAAAACTTTAATATTAAAAGTCTTAAGAAGAGAAGGCATATCAACCAAGTTTTCATGGTAAGGGAGAACCAACATATTTTTAGTTGAATAAGGCTGGTTGCCCTTTTTTGGATTATAAAAAGTGTTCCTAGCAACTTTAAAAGATTTATCAATTACATTTCTTGGGTATTTTAAATCATTACCTATTTCATAAATTTTGGATATTTCCTCATCTATGAACTCAGGGCTACAAATTCGTAAAGCTCTCAAAAACATTGATGAGAAAACAGACAGTTTGACTCTATCTTGATGCGAGGAATAATAGTGGACATAGGAACAGTTATTTGTAGGTTTTCTGTAAATTTTAAATTTGAATTCATTATTACCCTTAATAATTAAAACATCTAGAAAAGGCAATGAGTTATTTTCTTCAAACTCAACAGTAAAGTTTATAGAATGGGCTAAGCTATTTAATTTTCCAAGAAAATGTTGTATATCTACATTTTTGGGCATAAGACACAAAATATCATCAACATATCTGAACCATTTAGCTCTATTAGGGAGGATTGTGTTAAGCAACCTTGTTACTGTTGAGTTTGAAGAAAATAACTCATTGCCTTTTCTAGATGTTTTAATTATTAAGGGTAATAATGAATTCAAATTTAAAATTTACAGAAAACCTACAAATAACTGTTCCTATGTCCACTATTATTCCTCGCATCAAGATAGAGTCAAACTGTCTGTTTTCTCATCAATGTTTTTGAGAGCTTTACGAATTTGTAGCCCTGAGTTCATAGATGAGGAAATATCCAAAATTTATGAAATAGGTAATGATTTAAAATACCCAAGAAATGTAATTGATAAATCTTTTAAAGTTGCTAGGAACACTTTTTATAATCCAAAAAAGGGCAACCAGCCTTATTCAACTAAAAATATGTTGGTTCTCCCTTACCATGAAAACTTGGTTGATATGCCTTCTCTTCTTAAGACTTTTAATATTAAAGTTTTATTCAAAAATCTTGATACAGTAAAAAAACTTTTGATTAAGAATTCCCCCCAAAATACTGATGGATGTGTCTATAAGATTCCTTGTAAAATTTGCGATAAAGTTTATTACGGTCAAACTGGTAAAAATCTCGAACTAAGATTAAAACAACATAAATATAGCATTAGAACTGGACAAGATTCCAATGCTCTATTTATTCATGTAAGAGATTTTAACCATCCAATTGATTTTCAAAAAGTTGAGAAAGTAGTATCAAGCAAGTCCATGGTCGACAGGAATATAATTGAATCTTGTTTCATAAAAAGCAGTTTTGACAATAATATGAATATTTCCTTTGGTTTATATAAATTAGATCCATTTATAATTAATAGAATTTGGGTAGAATTTAATAATACACTGGACAAATAAATAGCTTGGGGGTGAGTTTTGCAAAGGACCTGTCCAAGTTGGCTCGCCGCGCGTCACGTGTTTAACCGTTGTGGGATCTGATAGTGAGGTGCTGGCCGACCCCTTATATAGCTTCCTTGGATGCTTCACTTTCATAGTTCCTTGATAATGTGAGTAGTCACGAAAGCGCTTGGAATTTCTCTATTCTTTCAGAGTGGTTGTTTTGCATATTTTGAAATCACCTGTTTACTGTGATCTTATTGCATATATATATATATATATATATATATATATATATATATATATATATATATATATATATATATATATATATATATATATATATATATATATATATATCGCTATTGAATTCATTCGTTTCTTAGCAAATCATAAATACTATTTTTTTTTAGTAAAGACACATTTAGAGTCCAGCTCCTGGACCCATCATGTACTGTACCTGTCCCACCTTGTGATGAGACTCAGACTTAATTACATAGTAAATTACAGTTTTAATTCCCCTTCCACGTTTCAATTAGAATTTTAATTCTTCCATATTTTTAATTACAGTTTTAATAACTTTCATATTTTCAGTTATAATTTTCAATTTTAATTACTCTTCCATATTTTAAATATAATTACTTGTCCAGGAATATAAATTACAATTGAAATAATTTTTATTATATAATTTTCTTCAGTTACTTAAAATTTTATTAATGTTTAAACTGTTAAATGTTTGGAACTGAACCTGAAAGATGGAAGAAAAATATATTTTTTTGTAATGAATTATTTCAGAAAGTTGCCAGTAAGTTACTTCACAACTTAGAAAATAATGAAAATAATATCGACTTGAATGACGCACAGCAACTTAAAGTTGCGTCAGTTTACATAAGTTACAGTTCATTAAGTTTACAACTTGGAAGTCACTCAGTTTTCTTGGTTGCACTCAAAGTTCTCAGAATACACACACAACCCGCACTACATAGAAGAAAAACCTATGGCGACGTTTCAGTCCGACTTTTAGCTAGTTAATGGACAAAGTCGGATCGAAATGTCGTCCTAAGTTTCTGTTATGTGCAGGTTATTTGTATATTTTCCAGTCACGGTATTGTGCCTTTTTATTGTTTAAGTTCGCAGGTGTTAGGTCGTCTCAGCTGCGCTCTACTGCCAGTAAAAAAAAACATCTATGCTAAACACTTTTTTTTAGGATACTGAAGTGTTTGTAAATACCATCAATACTCTTGTTTCAGACTATGGAACAGAACTCTTCTCCAGGCTGAGGGACTGACAACCTCAAACCTACGTCTTGAAGGGTGATGGACTGACTACATCGTCTTCACATCTCTACTTCTCCTGCCTACTTTCTGTACTCGACTGAAGAAGCCTACTGTGTAGGTGAAACGTTTCGGAATAAAGTTGCCTAACTGTTGCCTGTGTGTCTAACCTACCAACCTGTCGGTATTGTATACCATTTTAATATACATCATTGCTTTTGCTGGTTATTTCAGAGGCAGCATCTATGGAGCCTAGTTGATCAGGCCCTGATCCATCGGGAGGCCTGGTCATGGACCGGGCCGCGGGGGCGTTGATCCCCGGAATAACCTCCAGGTAACCTCCAGGTATGGAGGAGAAACCTTCCTATAGGCCAAGCGATCTACAGTGACTAGAGTTCGATCTCTCTGTACAAGCCTTTTTTAATACTTGTTCTGGTTCATGAGTGAGTCATCTCTGTTTACCTTCATCTGAAAAAGTCATGTACTAAAAAAAAAGTCTGGGGCCTATTAGGTGGACTTGCTTAGACTCTTATGACACATTCTTTTTGACCCTACTTTTTTTTACATGTGATCATCAATAGTCAATTACAATTACTTTTCAGTCTAAAAGGTTTAGTTAGTTATTAAAATTTGTATAATTACATTTTTTAGTTACAATTCCTTCAAGCCTATTGTATATACCGGGGGGTACATAGTTCTATATTCTCCCTCTAATATACTCTTATAAGTTTATGGTTTAGTCTCTGTCCCCGAATAAACAATTACCTCTTACTGGCATAACAAAGCATAAGGAATACCGATGAAAAAGAGGAAATCCCACACAAGAGAGAAACAAGAGAAACAGAAGTCAAACATTCTTTCTCGGTTTTGACTCGTGTGGGATTTCCTCTCTTAAACTCTTTGCACTATCTAATCTGGAATGTAACTTCTAATATTTTAACTTTGAGAATAGTGTTACTTAGTTCAAGGCAGAGAACCTCAAAATTTGTGAGCAACGTTAGCAGAGTATTCATTATTTTGATGTTGCTTTTGTACTGGATGTTCTCGCCTCGCTCCTAAGTAATTGCAAAGAAAAAGGTGTCACACACACACACACACACACACACACACACACACACACACACACACACACACACACACAGGCTGTCTCCCACCACGAATGTTTCAGAAGGGAACGCGTTCACTCTTACTGAATAAGTGTCTTGCCACACAGCCTTGTTGATCAGTAACAGTCTGGTTGACCAGGTCCTGATCCACCACCATGAGGCTTGGTTATGGACAGGGCCGCGGGGGCGTTGACCCCCGGAATGCCCTCCAAATAGACTCCAAGTAGACACGAGCGCAACATTCCCACCCAAACTTCACAGTGCAAGCACTGTACTTCCCACCTCCACCCATCCTTCACAGTGCAGGCACTGTACTTCCCACCTCCACCCAACCTTCACAGTGCAAGCACTGTACTTCCCACCTCCACCCATCCTTCACAGTGCAGGCACTGTACTTCCCACCTCCACCCAACCTTCAAAGTGCAAGCACTGTACTTCCCACCTCCACCCAACCTTCACAGTGTAGGCACTGTACTTCCCACCTCCACCCAACCTTCACAGTGCAGGCACTGTACTTCCCACCTCCACCCAACCTTCACAGTGTAGGCACTGTACTTCCCACCTCCACCCAACCTTCACAGTGCAGGCACTGTACTTCCCACCTCCACCCAACCTTCACAGTGCAAGCACTGTACTTCCCACCTCCACCCAACCTTCACAGTGTAGGCACTGTACTTCCCACCTCCACCCAACCTTCACAGTGCAGGCACTGTACTTCCCACCTCCACCCAACCTTCACAGTGCAAGCACTGTACTTCCCACCTCCACCCAACCTTCACAGTGTAGGCACTGTACTTCCCACCTCCACCCAACCTTCACAGTGCAGGCACTGTACTTCCCACCTCCACCCAACCTTCACAGTGTAGGCACTGTACTTCCCACCTCCACCCAACCTTCACAGTATAGGCACTGTACTTCCCACCTCCACCCAACCTTCACAGTATAGGCACTGTACTTCCCACCTCCACCCAACCTTCACAGTGCAGGCACTGTACTTCCCACCTCCACCCAACCTTCACAGTGTAGGCACTGTACTTCCCACCTCCACCCAACCTTCACAGTATAGGCACTGTACTTCCCACCTCCACCCAACCTTCACAGTATAGGCACTGTACTTCCCACCTCCACCCAACCTTCACAGTATAGGCACTGTACTTCCCACCTCCACTCAACCTTCACAGTGCATGCACTGTACTTCCCACCTCCACTCAACCTTCACAGTGCAGGCACTGTACTTCCCACCTCCACTCAACCTTCACAGTGCAAGCACTGTACTTCCCACCTCCACCCAACCTTCACAGTGCAGGCACTGTACTTCCCACCTCCACCCAACCTTCACAGTATAGGCACTGTACTTCCCACCTCCACTCAACCTTCACAGTGCAGGCACTGTACTTCCCACCTCCACCCATCCTTCACAGTGCAAGCACTGTACTTCCCACCTCCACCCAACCTTCACAGTGCAGGCACTGTACTTCCCACCTCCACCCAACCTTCACAGTGTAGGCACTGTACTTCCCACCTCCACCCAACCTTCACAGTGCAGGCACTGTACTTCCCACCTCCACCCAACCTTCACAGTGTAGGCACTGTACTTCCCACCTCCACCCAACCTTCACAGTGTAGGCACTATACTTCCCACCTCCACCCAACCTTCACAGTATAGGCACTGTACTTCCCACCTCCACCCAACCTTCACAGTATAGGCACTGTACTTCCCACCTCCACTCAACCTTCACAGTGCATGCACTGTACTTCCCACCTCCACTCAACCTTCACAGTGCAGGCACTGTACTTCCCACCTCCACTCAACCTTCACAGTGCAAGCACTGTACTTCCCACCTCCACCCAACCTTCACAGTGCAGGCACTATCCTTCCCACCTCCACCCAACCTTCACAGTATAGGCACTGTACTTCCCACCTCCACTCAACCTTCACAGTGCAGGCACTGTACTTCCCACCTCCACCCATCCTTCACAGTGCAAGCACTGTACTTCCCACCTCCACCCAACCTTCACAGTGCAGGCACTGTACTTCCCACCTCCACCCAACCTTCACAGTGTAGGCACTGTACTTCCCACCTCCACCCAACCTTCACAGTGCAGGCACTGTACTTCCCACCTCCACCCAACCTTCACAGTGTAGGCACTGTACTTCCCACCTCCACCCAACCTTCACAGTGCAGGCACTGTACTTCCCACCTCCACCCAACCTTCACAGTGCAGGCACTGTACTTCCCACCTCCACCCAACCTTCACAGTGCAGGCACTGTACTTCCCACCTCCACCCAACCTTCACAGTGCAGGCACTGTACTTCCCACCTCCACTCAACCTTCACAGTGTAGGCACTGTACTTCCCACCTCCACCCAACCTTCACAGTGCAGGCACTGTACTTCCCACCTCCACCCAACCTTCACAGTGTAGGCACTGTACTTCCCACCTCCACCCAACCTTCACAGTGCAGGCACTGTACTTCCCACCTCCACCCAACCTTCACAGTGTAGGCACTGTACTTCCCACCTCCACCCAACCTTCACAGTGCAGGCACTGTACTTCCCACCTCCACCCAACCTTCACAGTGCAGGCACTGTACTTCCCACCTCCACCCAACCTTCACAGTGCAGGCACTGTACTTCCCACCTCCACCCAACCTTTACAGTGCAGACACTGTACTTCCCACCTCCACCCAACCTTCACAGTGTAGGCACTGTACTTCCCACCTCCACCCAACCTTTACAGTGCAGGCACTGTACTTCCCACCTCCACCCATCCTTCACAGTGCAGGCCCTGTACTTCCCACCTCCACCCAATCTTTACAGTGCAGGCAATGTACTTCCCACCTCCACCCAACCTTTACAGTGCAGACACTGTACTTCCCACCTCCACCCAACCTTCACAGTGTAGGCACTGTACTTCCCACCTCCACCCAACCTTTACAGTGCAGACACTGTACTTCCCACCTCCACCCAACCTTCACAGTGTAGGCACTGTACTTCCCACCTCCACCCAACCTTTACAGTGCAGGCACTGTACTTCCCACCTCCACCCATCCTTCACAGTGCAGGCACTGTACTTCCCACCTCCACCCAACCTTTACAGTGCAGGCACTGTACTTCCCACCTCCACCCAACCTTTACAGTGCAGACACTGTACTTCCCACCTCCACCCAACCTTCACAGTGTAGGCACTGTACTTCCCACCTCCACCCAACCTTTACAGTGCAGGCACTGTACTTCCCACCTCCACCCAACCTTTACAGTGCAGACACTGTACTTCCCACCTCCACCCAACCTTCACAGTGTAGGCACTGTACTTCCCACCTCCACCCAACCTTCACAGTGTAGGCACTGTACTTCCCACCTCCACCCATCCTTCACAGTGCAGGCCCTGTACTTCCCACCTCCACCCAACCTTTACAGTGCAGGCACTGTACTTCCCACCTCCACCCAACCTTTACAGTGCAGACACTGTACTTCCCACCTCCACCCAACCTTTACAGTGCAGACACTGTACTTCCCACCTCCACCCAACCTTCACAGTGTAGGCACTGTACTTCCCACCTCCACCCAACCTTTACAGTGCAGACCCTGTACTTCCCACCTCCACCCAACCTTCACAGTGCAGGCACTGTACTTCCCACCTCCACCCAACCTTCATAGTGCAGGCACTGTACTTCCCACCTCCACCCAACCTTCACAGTGTAGGCACTGTACTTCCCACCTCCACCCAACCTTTACAGTGCAGGCACTGTACTTCCCACCTCCACCCAACCTTCACAGTGTAGGCACTGTACTTCCCACCTCCACCCAACCTTCACAGTGTAGGCACTGTACTTCCCACCTCCACCCATCCTTCACAGTGCAGGCCCTGTACTTCCCACCTCCACCCAACCTTTACAGTGCAGGCACTGTACTTCCCACCTCCACCCAACCTTTACAGTGCAGACACTGTACTTCCCACCTCCACCCAACCTTCACAGTGTAGGCACTGTACTTCCCACCTCCACCCAACCTTTACAGTGCAGACCCTGTACTTCCCACCTCCACCCAACCTTCACAGTGCAGGCACTGTACTTCCCACCTCCACCCAACCTTCATAGTACAGGCACTGTACTTCCCACCTCCACCCAACCTTCACAGTGTAGGCACTGTACTTCCCACCTCCACCCAACCTTTACAGTGCAGGCACTACTTCCCACCTCCACCCATCCTTCATAGTGCAGGCACTGTACTTCCCACCTCCACCCAACCTTCACAGTGTAGGCACTGTACTTCCCACCTCCACCCAACCTTCACAGTGTAGGCACTGTACTTCCCACCTCCACCCATCCTTCACAGTATAGGCACTGTACTTCCCACCTCCACTCAACCTTCACAGTGTAGGCACTGTACTTTCCACCTCCACCCAACCTTCACAGTATAGGCACTGTACTTCCCACCTCCACTCAACCTTCACAGTGTAGACACTGTACTTCCCACCTCCACCCATCCTTCACAGTGCAAGCACTGTACTTCCCACCTCCACCCAACCTTCAGTGTACGCACTGTACTTCCCACGTCCACCAAACCTTCACAGTATAGGCACTGTACTTCCCACCTCCACTCAACCTTCACAGTGTAGGCACTGTACTTCCCACCTCCACCCATCCTTCACAGTGCAAGCACTGTACTTCCCACCTAAACCCAACCTTCAGTGTACGCACTGTACTTCCCACCTCCACTCAACCTTCACAGTGCAAGCACTGTACTTCCCACCTAAACCCAACCTTCAGTGTACGCACTGTACTTCCCACCTCCACTCAACCTTCACAGTGCAAGCACTGTACCTCCCACCTCTACCCATCCTTCACAGTGCAAGCACTGTACCTCCCACCTCCACCCATCCTTTACAGTGCAAACACTGTACCTCCCACCTCCACCCATCCTTGACAGTGCAGGCACTGTACTTCCCACCTCCACCCATCCTTCACAGTACAAGCACTGTACCTCCCACCTCCACCCGTCCTTCACAGTGCAAACACTGTACCTCCCACCTCCACCCATCCTTCACAGTGCAAGCACTGTACTTCCCACCTCCACCCATCCTTCACAGTGCAAGCACTGTACTTCCCACCTCCACCCATCCTTCACAGTGTAGGCACTGTACTTCCCACCTCCACCCAACCTTCACAGTGCAAGCACTGTACTTCCCACCTCCACCCATCCTTCACAGTGCAAGCACTGTACTTCCCACCTCCACCCATCCTTCACAGTGTAGGCACTGTACTTCCCACCTCCACCCAACCTTCACAGTGCAAGCACTGTACTTCCCACCTCCACCCAACCTTCACAGTGTAGGCACTGTACTTCCCACCTCCACCCATCCTTCACAGTACAAGCACTGTACTTCCCACCTCCACCCATCCTTCACAGTGCAAGCACTGTACTTCCCACCTCCACCCATCCTTCACAGTGTAGGCACTGTACTTCCCACCTCCACCCAACCTTCACAGTGCAAGCACTGTACTTCCCACCTCCACCCAACCTTCACAGTGTAGGCACTGTACTTCCCACCTCCACCCATCCTTCACAGTGCAAGCACTGTACTTCCCACCTCCACCCATCCTTCACAGTGTAGGCACTGTACTTCCCACCTCCACCCATCCTTCACAGTGCAAGCACTGTACTTCCCACCTCCACCCAACCTTCACAGTGCAGGCACTGTACTTCCCACCTCCACCCAACCTTTATAGTGCAGGCACTGTACTTCCCACCTCCACCCAACCTTCACAGTGCAGGCACTGTACTTCCCACCTCCACCCAACCTTCACAATGTAGGCACTGTACTTCCCACCTCCACCCAACCTTTATAGTGCAGGCACTGTACTTCCCACCTCCACCCAACCTTCACAGTGCAGGCACTGTACTTCCCACCTCCACCCAACCTTCACAGTGCAGGCACTGTACTTCCCACCTCCACCCAACCTTCACAGTGCAGGCACTGTACTTCCCACCTCCACCCAACCTTCACAGTGCAGGCACTGTACTTCCCACCTCCACCCATCCTTCATAGTGCAGGCACTGTACTTCCCACCTCCACCCAACCTTCACAGTGCAGGCACTGTACTTCCCACCTCCACCCATCCTTCATAGTGCAGGCACTGTACTTCCCACCTCCACCCAACCTTCATAGTGCAGGCACTGTACTTCCCACCTCCACCCAACCTTCACAGTGCAGGCACTGTACTTCCCACCTCCACCCAACCTTCACAGTGCAGGCACTGTACCTCCCACCTCCACCCATCCTTCATAGTGCAGGCACTGTACTTCCCACCTCCACCCAACCTTCACAGTGCAGGTACTGTACCTCCCACCTCCACCCATCCTTCATAGTGCAGGCACTGTACTTCCCACCTCCACCCAACCTTCCCAGTGCAGGCACTGTACTTCCCACCTCCACCCAACCTTCACAGTGTAGGCACTGTACTTCCCACCTCCACCCAACCTTCACAGTGCAGGTACTGTACCTCCCACCTCCACCCATCCTTCACAGTGCAGGCACTGTACTTCCCACCTCCACCCATCCTTCACAGTGCAGGCACTGTACTTCCCACCTCCACCCGTCCTTCACAGTGCAGGCACTGTACTTCCCACCTCCACCCATCCTTCACAGTGCAGGCACTGTACCTCCCACCTCCACCCATCCTTCACAGTGCAGGCACTGTACTTCCCACCTCCACCCGTCCTTCACAGTGCAGGCACTGTACTTCCCACCTCCACCCATCCTTCACAGTGCAGGCACTGTACTTCCCACCTCCACCCATCCTTCACAGTGCAGGCACTGTACTTCCCACCTCCACCCATCCTTCACAGTGCAGGCACTGTACTTCCCACCTCCACCCATCCTTCACAGTGCAGGCACTGTACTTCCCACCTCCACCCATCCTTCATAGTGCAGGCACTGTACTTCCCACCTCCACCCATCCTTCACAGTGCAGGCACTGTACTTCCCACCTCCACCCATCCTTCACAGTGCAGGCACTGTACTTCCCACCTCCACCCATCCTTCATAGTGCAGGCACTGTACTTCCCACCTCCACCCGTCCTCCCGTGTGCAGGATACTCCACGGCCTCCAGCCTCCTGGCTACAACATTTAAAAATCACGCCTCACACCCCTTTTTTTTCATTAACTTACTACTGAACCTCACTGAGTCAGCTTGCATAGGGACCACAAGGCTTTACTGATAACTTATGTATTCCACACACATTTTTTCCTCGCCGTTACGCAGTATGGGAGGAGAGTGTTAAGTGTTCTTGGGTTTCCCAGTGTTGACAACAGATTCCTCCATGATAGCGCACTCTCACCCACCTACTTCCTTCCTCTCTTTCTCTTTCTCTTTCTTTCCACCTGAAGCAATCGAGTACAACTGTGTGGAATGTCTCTTTCGTGAATAGTGAAGCGAGGATAAATGATTTTGGCTTCACATAATAATAATAGTAATAATAATAATAGTAAGAATAATATAATAAATAATAATAATATCAGACGTATTTCAGTCGCTACACGATCCGAGTGAAGCAACCCAGTATTGCCTAACCTCAGCCCACTGTACCTCAGTGCGTGAGAAAGGAACAGTTCATAAATTAGACACATATGCAACTCTTGGGTATCTTTATTGAGGAAACGTTTCGCCACACAGTGGCTTCATCAGTCCATACAAAGGAGAATCTTGAAGAACAGGAGGAGAATGAGGTAATCAGTCCCTCAACCTTGAGTCGATGTGGTCAGTCCATCAATCTTGAATAGAATACGGCATACGTGCTGAGAAGGAGCTTATAAACCGTTGGCAGGAGAGGTGCAGCAGACATAGGTAGTGTCACATTTGTTCAATGTGGAAGTAGGTAGTGCCCAAGAATTAGGCAAGTGAAGAATTCCCAAGTATTAAGATCCCAAGAAGTTGCAGTGTCTGAACCATTCATCTACAAACCTGTCAGACACTGCAACTTCTTGGGATCTTAATACTTGGGAATTCTTCGCTTGCCTAATTCTTGGGCACGACCTACTTCCACATTGAACAAATGTTACACGACCTATGACTTCTGCACCTCTCCTGCCAACGGTTTATAAGCTCCTTCTCAGCACGTATGCCGTATTCTATTCAAGATTGATGGACTGACCACATAGACTCAAGGTTGAGGGACTGATTACCTCATTCTCCTCCTGTTCTTCAAGATTCTCCTTTGTATGGACTGATGAAGCCACTGTGTGGCGAAACGTTTCCTCAATAAAGATACCCAAGAGTTGCATATGTGTCTAATTTATCAACATGTCGGTTCTCTGAACCATTCATCTACAAAGAAAGGAACAGTGCTGAGTACAACAGAAGTTTCTAATGCGGTTAAATGTTAGTGATGAATATTTCTTGTAAATAGGTCTTCTTGTTCACGAGTTATCAAATGGACAATTTCTTCAATAAAAATGGCAGATTTGGACACAGAACCCAAAACTAATTTATTCCGCTAAGAAACAGCAGCTCTGAAGCCAAACTAAAGAGGCATTATCTTATCTTAGACAGCAATATACTAAAATACATAAACACATCAAGCCTTAATCCGTCCAGAAGATCAATGTTCAAGGTCAAACATTATACTGTTAAAGACCAGTTAGATGAGGCACTCAAATTCCCATATGGAGAACGATATTTAAATTTTCTCGAATTTCTGTCGTGAAAAAAGGCAAACTGGGACTTACATGGGTCAAATTAATTCTGAATTTTTTGAAGGTTGTCCCTAGCACAAGGACGAGGAAGAGCCTCTCTCTCGTTGTGGTAACACTCGTTCAGGTGCCCTGCCCTGCCCTGCCCTGCCATTAGGTCAGGGACAAGTGTGTCAGACTAACACAGGTTTGCCCTCCGGCTCAACTTTCAGTCTAAAACAGATTGATCCGCGCAGTTAAGATTAACAAGCCAAATTAATTAAGCATTGGTAACGAACAATTTTTACAATAATCTTGACGGCACACACTAGTTATGGGGGCAAATTTATTGAAGGAAACCCCAATAAAGTCAAACATTGACATAATTATGATCAGAAGAGACGTTCTATAACTGTTCCCAGAAAACAATTTAATAAAATCAGTACATTAAAATTTGCGTAACTTAAGATCCTTATAATAATAATAATAATAATAATAATAATAATAATAATAATAATAATAATATCAGCATGGTACGATGTTTTCACTGAGATGGTTGACATTCAGCAGTGCGTGGAGACAACTCTCAGTCAACATTCAAGGTGTGAAAGTAATAAAAGATTGCACCTAAACAGTCTAAACTCAAACATTTCATCCGTTACAATAGATGCATCAACTATTAAATATATTTTGTAAATGTTTATGATACAACTTCATAACGCCTTATCCGATAGGCTTGAAATTTTCAACCCTGGTCAACTATTACTACGTGAAGGTTCGTAGAATTACTGAGCAGTGGTGAGCTTTACTGAGCAGTGGTGAGCTTTACTGAGCAGTGGTGAGCTTTACTGAGCAGTGGTGAGCTTTACTGAGCAGTGGTGAGCTTTACTGAGCAGTGGTGAGCTTTACTGAGCAGTGGTGAGCTTTACTGAGCAGTGGTGAGCTTTACTGAGCAGTGGTGAGCTTTACTGAGCAGTGGTGAGCTTTACTGAGCAGTGGTGAGCTTTACTGAGCAGTGATCTTTACTGAGCAGTGGTGAGCTTTACTGAGCAGTGGTGAGCTTTACTGAGCAGTGGTGAGCTTTACTGAGCAGTGGTGAGCTTTACTGAGCAGTGGTGAGCTTTACTGAGCAGTGGTGAGCTTTACTGAGCAGTGGTGAGCTTTACTGAGCAGTGGTGAGCTTTACTGAGCAGTGGTGAGCTTTACTGAGCAGTGGTGAGCTTTACTGAGCAGTGGTGAGCTTTACTGAGCAGTGGTGATCTTTACTGAGCAGTGGTGATCTTTACTGAGCAGTGGTGAGCTTTACTGAGCAGTGGTGAGCTTTACTGAGCAGTGGTGAGCTTTACTGAGCAGTGGTAAGCTTTACTGAGCAGTGGTGATCTTTACTGAGCAGTGGTGAGCTTTACTGAGCAGTGGTGAGCTTTACTAAGCAGTGGTGATCTTTACTAAGCAGTGGTGAGCTTTACTGAGCAGTGGTGAGCTTTACTAAGCAGTGGTGAGCTTTACTAAGCAGTGGTGAGCTTTACTGAGCAGTGGTGAGCTTTGCTCACATATACACCATTAATGAAATTAGTTTTGTGATAACTTAAGAAATCTTCTGTTCAGCTTCTAAATGTCAACACAGATGTAATTAATGGAGAATGTAGGCACCATTATGTCACTTGTAATTAATGGAGAGTGTAGGCACCATTATGTCACTTGTAATTAATGGAGAGTGTAGGCACCATTATGTCACTTGTAATTAATGGAGAATGTAGGCACCATTATGTCACTTGTAATTAATGGAGAGTGTAGGCACCATTGTGTCACTTGTAATTAATGGAGAGTGTAGGCACCATTATGTCACTTGTAATTAATGGAGAGTGTAGGCACCATTATGTCACTTGTAATTAATGGAGAATGTAGGCACCATTATGTCACTTGTAATTAATGGAGAATGTAGGCACCATTATGTCACTTGTAATTAATGGAGAATGTAGGCACCATTATGTCACTTGTAATTAATGGAGAGTGTAGGCACCATTATGTCACTTGTAATTAATGGAGAGTGTAGGCACCATTATGTCACTTGTAATTAATGGAGAATGTAGGCACCATTATGTCACTTGTAATTAATGGAGAATGTAGGCACCATTATGTCACTTGTAATTAATGGAGAGTGTAGGCACCATTATGTCACTTGTAATTAATGGAGAGTGTAGGCACCATTATGTCACTTGTAATTAATGGAGAGTGTAGGCACCATTATGTCACTTGTAATTAATGGAGAGTGTAGGCACCATTATGTCACTTGTAATTAATGGAGAGTGTAGGTACCATTATGTCACTTGTAATTAATGGAGAGTGTAGGCACCATTATGTCACTTGTAATTAATGGAGAGTGTAGGCACCATTATGTCACTTGTAATTAATGGAGAGTGTAGGCACCATTATGTCATTTGTAATTAATGGAGAGTGTATGTACCATTATGTCACTTGTAATTAATGGAGAGTGTAGGCACCATTATGTCACTTGTAATTAATGGAGAGTGTAGGCACCATTATGTCACTTGTAATTAATGGAGAGTGTAGGCACCATTATGTCACTTGTAATTAATGGAGAGTGTAGGCACCATTATGTCACTTGTAATTAATGGAGAGTGTAGGCACCATTATGTCACTTGTAATTAATGGAGAGTGTAGGCACCATTATGTCACTTGTAATTAATGGAGAGTGTAGGCACCATTATGTCACTTGTAATTAATGGAGAGTGTAGGCACCATAATTAATGGAGAGTGTAGGCACCATTATGTCACTTGTAATTAATGGAGAATGTAGGCACCATTATGTCACTTGTAATTAATGGAGAATGTAGGCACCATTATGTCACTTGTAATTAATGGAGAATGTAGGCACCATTATGTCACTTGTAATTAATGGAGAATGTAGGCACCATTATGTCACTTGTAATTAATGGAGAGTGTAGGCACCATTATGTCACTTGTAATTAATGGAGAGTGTAGGCACCATTATGTCACTTGTAATTAATGGAGAATGTAGGCACCATTATGTCACTTGTAATTAATGGAGAGTGTAGGCACCATTATGTCACTTGTAATTAATGGAGAGTGTAGGCACCATTATGTCACTTGTAATTAAGGGAGAATGTAGGCACCATTATGTCACTTGTAATTAATGGAGAATGTAGGCACCATTATGTCACTTGTAATTAATGGAGAATGTAGGCACCATTATGTCACTTGTAATTAATGGAGAATGTAGGCACCATTATGTCACTTGTAATTAATGGAGAATGTAGGCACCATTATGTCACTTGTAATTAATGGAGAGTGTAGGCACCATTATGTCACTTGTAATTAATGGAGAGTGTAGGCACCATTATGTCACTTGCAATTAATGGAGAGTGTAGGCACCATTATGTCACTTGCAATTAATGGAGAGTGTAGGCACCATTATGTCACTTGTAATTAATGGAGAATGTAGGCACCATTATGTCACTTGTAATTAATGGAGAGTGTAGGCACCATTATGTCACTTGTAATTAATGGAGAATGTAGGCACCATTATGTCACTTGTAATTAATGGAGAATGTAGGCACCATTATGTCACTTGTAATTAATGGAGAATGTAGGCACCATTATGTCACTTGTAATTAATGGAGAGTGTAGGCACCATTATATCACTTGTAATTAATGGAGAGTGTAGGCACCATTATGTCACTTGTAATTAATGGAGAATGTAGGCACCATTATGTCACTTGTAATTAATGGAGAATGTAGGCACCATTATGTCACTTGTAATTAATGGAGAATGTAGGCACCATTATGTCACTTGTAATTAATGGAGAATGTAGGCACCATTATGTCACTTGTAATTAATGGAGAATGTAGGCACCATTATGTCACTTGTAATTAATGGAGAATGTAGGCACCATTATGTCACTTGTAATTAATGGAGAATGTAGGCACCATTATGTCACTTGTAATTAATGGAGAATGTAGGCACCATTATGTCACTTGTAATTAATGGAGAATGTAGGCACCATTATGTCACTTGTAATTAATGGAGAATGTAGGCACCATTATGTCACTTGTAATTAATGGAGAATGTAGGCACCATTATGTCACTTGTAATTAATGGAGAATGTAGGCACCATTATGTCACTTGTAATTAATGGAGAATGTAGGCACCATTATGTCACTTGTAATTAGTGGAGAGTGTAGGCACCATTATGTCACTTGTAATTAATGGAGAGTGTAGGCACCATTATGTCACTTGTAATTAATGGAGAATGTAGGCACCATTATGTCACTTGTAATTAATGGAGAATGTAGGCACCATTATGTCACTTGTAATTAATGGAGAGTGTAGGCACCATTATGTCACTTGTAATTAATGGAGAATGTAGGCACCATTATGTCACTTGTAATTAATGGAGAATGTAGGCACCATTATGTCACTTGTAATTAATGGAGAATGTAGGCACCATTATGTCACTTGTAATTAATGGAGAATGTAGGCACCATTATGTCACTTGTAATTAATGGAGAATGTAGGCACCATTATGTCACTTGTAATTAATGGAGAATGTAGGCACCATTATGTCACTTGTAATTAATGGAGAATGTAGGCACCATTATGTCACTTGTAATTAATGGAGAGTGTAGGCACCATTATGTCACTTGTAATTAATGGAGAATGTAGGCACCATTATGTCACTTGTAATTAATGGAGAATGTAGGCACCATTATGTCACTTGTAATTAATGGAGAATGTAGGCACCATTATGTCACTTGTAATTAATGGAGAGTGTAGGCACCATTATGTCACTTGTAATTAATGGAGAATGTAGGCACCATTATGTCACTTGTAATTAATGGAGAATGTAGGCACCATTATGTCACTTGTAATTAATGGAGAATGTAGGCACCATTATGTCACTTGTAATTAATGGAGAGTGTAGGCACCATTATGTCACTTGTAATTAATGGAGAATGTAGGCACCATTATGTCACTTTTAATTAATGGAGAATGTAGGCACCATTATGTCACTTGTAATTAATGGAGAATGTAGGCACCATTATGTCACTTGTAATTAATGGAGAATGTAGGCACCATTATGTCACTTGTAATTAATGGAGAATGTAGGCACCATTATGTCACTTGTAATTAATGGAGAATGTAGGCACCATTATGTCACTTGTAATTAATGGAGAATGTAGGCACTATTATGTCACTTGTAATTAATGGAGAGTGTAGGCACCATTATGTCACTTGTAATTAATGGAGAGTGTAGGCACCATTATGTCACTTGCAATTAATGGAGAGTGTAGGCACCATTATGTCACTTGTAATTAATGGAGAGTGTAGGCACCATTATGTCACTTGTAATTAATGGAGAATGTAGGCACCATTATGTCACTTGTAATTAATGGAGAGTGTAGGCACCATTATGTCACTTGTAATTAATGGAGAGTGTAGGCACCATTATGTCACTTGTAATTAATGGAGAGTGTAGGCACCATTATGTCACTTGTAATTAATGGAGAGTGTAGGCACCATTATGTCACTTGTAATCTCTATGTGGTATACAATTATTCTGTATTAAATAATTGTATGCCTCCTCGAGGAAGGCGTCTTGATAAAGATGAAGAAGGGCTCTTAATCCAAGGAGTTTGACTTCTTCCCTTCCTTGGATCGAATCTGAATGCCTCTCATTCCCCAGCTGCTGTAGGACCAGTATGGGTTCTGTAGCAGTTGGTTAAAAAAAAAAAATAAAAATTCTGAACAGCATCAATGGTTAACTTAGTATCGAGTTTGTCTTGTTATGAATGAAATGTTAGAGGAAGAAAAAATGGCGACTACTTCAAGAACATCCTCTCGGGATATATATTTACCTATTATTTAATGATAGGAGGTACAGAATGTGGAACCGGGAGATACTGATGATCATTTATGATTTCAGTTTTTCAACTCGGATATCAATATATATTTGTATTAGTTAAAGGTTTTGCAGACTCTGCCTCACATCACTACTCTGTACCTCACATCAGAACTTTGTACCTCACATCACTACTCTGTACCTCACATCAGAACTTTGTACCTCACATCACTACTCTGTACCTCACATCAGAACTTTGTACCTCACATCACTACTCTGTACCTCACATCAGAACTTTGTACCTCACATCACTACTCTGTACCTCACATCAGAACTTTGTACCTCACATCACTACTCTGTACCTCACATCAGAACTCTGTACCTCACATCAGAACTCTGTACCTCACATCACCACTCTGTACCTCACATCACCACTCTGTACCTCACATCACCACTCTGTACCTCACATCACCACTCTGTACCTCACATCACCACTCTGTACCTCACATCACCACTCTGTACCTCACATCACCACTCTGTACCTCACATCACCACTCTGTACCTCACATCACCACTCTGTACCTCACATCACCACTCTGTACCTCACATCACCACTCTGTACCTCACATCACCACTCTGTACCTCACATCACCACTCTGTACCTCACATCACCACTCTGTACCTCACATCACCACTCTGTACCTCACATCACCACTCTGTACCTCACATCACCACTCTGTACCTCACATCACTACTCTGTACCTCACATCACTACTCTGTACCTCACATCACTACTCTGTACCTCACATCACTACTCTGTACCTCACATCACTACTCTGTACCTCACATCACTACTCTGTACCTCACATCACCACTCTGTACCTCACATCACTACTCTGTACCTCACATCACTACTCTGTACCTCACATCACTACTCTGTACCTCAGCCACGCCTCGATTCATGACAGGACTTCTCCTAGCTGTATAGCCCTTGTGGTTTAGCGCTTCTTTTTTTATAATAATAATAATAATAATAATAATAATAATAATGACAGGACTTCCCCAATACCATGAGCTACCATGGTATTGGGGAAATTTGCAGCATGCCTATTGGCTCAAACTAAGCAGACTAAGCCAGCCATTCCCACTTGTTTAACCTTTACCCAAATCTTCCCAAGAATTACTTTCAATTCTGAGTTATAGAGGACCTAATTAAGTACTTTTTTTCATAGTTGTCAATGAGTGGAATAATCTGTGAAGTAAGGTCATAGATGCTAAAACCTTGAGCAGCTTAAATAGGTTAGACAGATATAAGAGCGAGAAGAGTTTGGTTTGATTAGCCCTGAAATGTTGAAGTTAACTTCTTGGACAGTTATGAGACTTACAATGTAGGTGGGAATGGTTGGATTTGAGGACCTATTTTATGCTGACCGGTAAGAAATATCCTTTTATTAGTAAATTAATAACGAAATGTTGGATGAAAAATAAAATGACAATTCAAGATCTTCCTTCTAGAATAATTACGTAAAAGCAAAACAAAAAATGGAGGAACACTGCAGCAGGCCTACTGGCCCATTTCTATTTTTTTATAACGTTCAGAATATGGATATTCATTTTTATTTTCAATTTTTCAACTCAGATATGAATGTGTGTATTAATTTAAGGTTTTGTAGATCTTGTAGTGTATGACTGAGGTTAAAATCAAAATCTCTAGTAAGTCTTCTAGCCCAACCTAGATCAATGAGGCGACATTGTAACCTGGCATTGTTTCTATTATCCACGATAATGTTATTAGTATGAATATCTAAGTGGGCAAAACCCGAGTCGTGGAAGTTGGCGAGTGCAGCAGCGGCGGCACTATATGCTTTCAAACACTCTTCACGAGTATGTGTTTTTATAAAGTGATGTAATGTTAAACCTGGTATATACTCCATAACCAGAGCTTGAGGATCACTTTCAGTGACACCGTAGAGTCTTGGGGCTCCACCGGCGCCGTCTGCCTCGTGAAGTAGCTGGGCTTCATTACAATCGAATGTTCCACTATGAAATATTTTGACTGCGACTGGAGTGGTGGAGCCATCCTCTTCCTGTAGCAATCCTTGTTGTGTCTTACCATACAGACCTTCACCAAGGTCTTCAGTTAGTGTGATCCTATCCCATGCTACTACAGGCAAGTTGATAGGTTGATCCATGGGAATATCCATTTGTATATCAGGAACAGATATTTCATCTATATCACTGATGCCGCTGCTGATAGAGGAACCACTGTTTTTGCTGTTGCTGTTGCTGTTCGTGGTAGAGGATCTGCTGCTGCTGCTGCTGCTGCTGCTGCTCATGGTGGTCGAGGAACCTCTAATTTTGCTGATGACAGTAAGGCAAGTGTTTCCGTCGGTTCTCTTGCCTTCAATCGAAATCCTGACGCCGCTGTTGACATTGATTATGCACTTCATTACACAAGTTACTTTTCTCAGTTTTATCAACTTTTTCCTTAGTACACAGGTCCAACGTACAGACTGGGAGCGGGATCCCTTTATTCCAGAGCCTGTGGTCACTTTCATCTTCAATTTATCCATTATATTCCACTCGTTAGACATGAGCTATTGACTAGCTGCTAGTAAGTTTCACTCGCTAGAGGTAAGTGAGCTAGTTAAACAATGACCTCTCAGTAAATATCTATGATGCTAGAATATAGTTACCTTGAAATTTTGTATTCGCCTGTGTGTATGTATGAGTATACTTTGAGAAGTGGAAACCACACTTTAATGTGAATATGTATTTAACTATATGTAGTTGTATGGGTCGAGTCTCAGCTCCTGGCCTCGCCCATTTGCCAGCCGTGATACAGGTGTAGTGTGTTAGTGTTAAAGGTGTAGTTGTATGTAGTGTGAATTTGTAGATGTTGTATTACTGTAGTGTTACAGGTGTAGTGTTACAGGTGTAATGTAGTGTTACAGGTGTAGTGTTACAGGTGTAGTGTTACAGGTGTAGTGTTACTGACGTAGTCTAGTGTTACTGACGTAGTCTAGTGTTATTGACGTAGTCTAGTGTTATTGACGTAGTCTAGTGTTATTGACGTAGTCTAGTGTTACTGACGTAGTCTAGTGTTACTGACGTAGTCTAGTGTTACTGACGTAGTCTAGTGTTACTGACGTAGTCTAGTGTTACTGACGTAGTCTAGTGTTACTGACGTAGTCTAGTGTTACTGACGTAGTCTAGTGTTACTGACGTAGTCTCGTGTTACTGATAGAGGAACCACTGTTTTTGCTGTTGATGTTGCTGTTCGTGGTAGAGGATCTGCTGCTGCTGCTGCTGCTGCTCATGGTGGTCGAGGAACCTCTAATTTTGCTGATGACAGTAAGGCAAGTGTTTCCGTCGGTTCTCTTGCCTTCAATCGAAATCCTGACGCCGCTCTTGACATTGATTATGCACTTCATTACACAAGTTACTTTTCTCAGTTTTATCAACTTTTTCCTTAGTACACAGGTCCAACGTACAGACTGGGAGCGGGATCCCTTTATTCCAGAGCCTGTGGTCACTTTCATCTTCAATTTATCCATTATATTCCACTCGTTAGACATGAGCTATTGACTAGCTGCTAGTAAGTTTCACTCGCTAGAGGTAAGTGAGCTAGTTAAACAATGACCTCTCAGTAAATATCTATGATGCTAGAATATAGTTACCTTGAAATTTTGTATTCGCCTGTGTGTATGTATGAGTATACTTTGAGAAGTGGAAACCACACTTTAATGTGAATATGTATTTAACTATATGTAGTTGTATGGGTCGAGTCTCAGCTCCTGGCCTCGCCCATTTGCCAGCCGTGATACAGGTGTAGTGTGTTAGTGTTAAAGGTGTAGTTATATGTAGTGTGAATTTGTAGATGTTGTATTACTGTAGTGTTACAGGTGTAATGTAGTGTTACAGGTGTAATGTAGTGTTACAGGTGTAATGTAGTGTTACAGGTGTAATGTAGTGTTACAGGTGTAATGTAGTGTTACAGGTGTAATGTAGTGTTACAGGTGTAATGTAGTGTTACAGGTGTAATGTTACTGACGTAGTCTAGTGTTACTGACGTAGTCTAGTGTTACTCACGTAGTCTAGTGTTACTCACGTAGTCTAGTGTTACTCACGTAGTCTAGTGTTACTCACGTAGTCTAGTGTTACTCACGTAGTCTAGTGTTACTCACGTAGTCTAGTGTTACTGACGTAGTCTAGTGTTACTGACGTAGTCTAGTGTTACTGACGTAGTCTAGTGTTACTGACGTAGTCTAGTGTTACTGACGTAGTCTAGTGTTACTGACGTAGTCTAGTGTTACTGACGTAGTCTAGTGTTACTGACGTAGTCTAGTGTTACTGACGTAGTCTAGTGTTACTGACGTAGTCTAGTGTTACTGATGTAGTCTAGTGTTACTGATGTAGTCTAGTGTTACTGATGTAGTCTTGTGTTATAGGTGTAGCACGGTTGTGTTACAAGTGTAGTGTTGTGTACCTAGTGTAGTGTAGCAAGTGTTGTGTAGCAAGTGTTGTGTAGCAAGTGCTGTGAGTGTAGCAAGTGCTGTGAGTGTAGCAAGTGTTGTGTAGCAAGTGTTGTGTAGCAAGTGCTGTGAGTGTAGCAAGTGTTGTGTAGCAAGTGTTGTGTAGCAAGTGTTGTGTAGCAAGAGTAGTGTAGCAAGTGTAGTGTAGCAAGAGTAGTGTAGCAAGTGTAGTGTAGCGAGTGTAGTGTAGCAAGTGTAGTGTAGCAAGTGTAGTGTAGCAAGTGTAGTGTAGCAAGAGTAGTGTAGCAAGTGTAGTGTAGCAAGTGTAGTGTAGCAAGTGTAGTGTAGCAAGAGTAGTGTAGCAAGTGTTGTGTAGCAAGTGTTGTGTAGCAAGTGTTGTGTAGCAAGTGTTGTGAGTGTAGCAAGTGTTGTGTAGCAAGTGTTGTGAGTGTAGCAAGTGTTGTGTAGCAAGTGCTGTGAGTGTAGCAAGTGTTGTGAGTGTAGCAAGTGTTGTGAGTGTAGCAAGTGTAGCAAGTGTTGTGAGTGTAGCAAGTGTTGTGAGTGTAGCAAGTGTTGTGAGTGTAGCAAGTGTTGTGAGTGTAGCAAGTGTTGTGAGTGTAGCAAGTGTTGTGAGTGTAGCAAGTGTTGTGAGTGTAGTGTAAGTGTAGCAAGTGTAGTGTAGTGGTGTAGTGTAGTGCAGCAAGTGTAGTGTAGTGCAGGTGTAGTGTAGTGCAGCAAGTGTAGTGTAGTGCAGCAAGTGTAGTGTAGTAGGTGTAGCGTAGTGCAAGTGTAGTGTAGTGTAGCAAGTGTAGTGTAGCAAGTGTAGTGTAGCAAGTGTAGTGTAGCAAGTGTTGTGTAGTGCAAGTGTAGTGTAAGTGTAGCAAGTGTAGTGTAGTGTAGCAAGTGTAGTGTAGCAAGTGTTGTGTAGTGCAAGTGTAGTGTAAGTGTAGTGTAAGTGTAGCAAGTGTAGTGTAGTGTAGCAAGTGTAGTGTAGCAAGTGTAGTGTAGCAAGTGTAGTGTAGCAAGTGTAGTGCAGCAAGTGTAGTGTAGTGCAGCAAGTGTAGTGTAGTGCAGCAAGTGTAGTGCAAGTGTAGTGTAGTGCAGGTGTAGTGTAGTGCAGCAAGTGTAGTGTAGTGCAAGTGTAGTGTAGCAAGTGTAGTGTAGTGTAGTGCAAGTGTAGTGTAGTGCAAGTGTAGTGTAGTGCAGCAAGTGTAGTGTAGTGCAGCAAGTGTAGTGTAGTGCAGCAAGTGTAGTGTAGTGCAGCAAGTGTAGTGTAGTGCAGCAAGTGTAGTGTAGTGCAGCAAGTGTAGTGTAGTGCAGCAAGTGTAGTGTAGTGCAGCAAGTGTAGTGTAGTGCAGCAAGTGTAGTGTAGTGCAAGTGTAGTGTAGTGCAGCAAGTGTAGTGTAGTGCAGCAAGTGTAGTGTAGTGCAGCAAGTGTAGTGTAGTGCAAGTGTAGTGTAGTGCAAGTGTAGTGTAGTGCAGCAAGTGTAGTGTAGTGCAGCAAGTGTAGTGTAGTGCAGGTGTAGTGTAGTGCAGCAAGTGTAGTGTAGTGCAGGTGTAGTGTAGTGCAGCAAGTGTAGTGTAGTGCAGCAAGTGTAGTGTAGTGCAAGTGTAGTGTAGTGCAAGTGTATCAAGTGTTGTGTAGTGCAAGTGTAGTGTAAGTGTAGTGTAGTGCAGCAAGTGTAGTGTAGTGCAGGTGTAGTGTAGTGCAGGTGTAGTGTAGTGCAGCAAGTGTAGTGTAGTGCAGGTGTAGTGTAGTGCAGGTGTAGTGTAGTGCAGCAAGTGTAGTGTAGTGCAGGTGTAGTGTAGTGCAGCAAGTGTAGTGTAGTGCAGCAAGTGTAGTGCAGCAAGTGTAGTGTAGTGCAAGTGTAGTGTAGTGCAGCAAGTGTAGTGTAGTGCAGCAAGTGTAGTGTAGTGCAAGTGTAGTGTAGTGCAGCAAGTGTAGTGTAGTGCAAGTGTAGTGTAGTGCAGCAAGTGTAGTGTAGTGCAGCAAGTGTAGTGTAGTGCAGCAAGTGTAGTGTAGTGCAAGTGTAGTGTAGTGCAAGTGTAGTGCAGCAAGTGTAGTGTAGTGCAAGTGTAGTGTAGCAAGTGTAGTGTAGTGCAAGTGTAGTGTAGCAAGTGTAGTGTAGTGCAGCAAGTGTAGTGTAGTGCAGCAAGTGTAGTGTAGTGCAGCAAGTGTAGTGTAGTGCAAGTGTAGTGTAGTGCAGCAAGTGTAGTGTAGTGCAAGTGTAGTGTAGTGCAGCAAGTGTAGTGTAGTGCAAGTGTAGTGTAGTGTAGTGTAGTGCAAGTGTAGTGTAGTGCAGCAAGTGTAGTGTAGTGCAGCAAGTGTAGTGTAGTGCAGCAAGTGTAGTGTAGTGCAGCAAGTGTAGTGTAGTGCAGCAAGTGTAGTGTAGTGCAGCAAGTGTAGTGTAGTGCAGCAAGTGTAGTGTAGTGCAGCAAGTGTAGTGTAGTGCAAGTGTAGTGTAAGTGTAGTGTAAGTGTAGCAAGTGTAGTGTAGCAAGTGTAGTGTAGTGCAAGTGTAGTGCAGCAAGTGTAGTGTAGTGCAAGTGTAGTGCAGCAAGTGTAGTGTAGTGCAAGTGTAGTGTAGCAAGTGTAGTGTAGTGCAAGTGTAGTGTAGTGCAAGTGTAGTGCAGCAAGTGTAGTGTAGTGCAAGTGTAGTGCAGCAAGTGTAGTGTAGTGCAAGTGTAGTGTAGCAAGTGTAGTGTAGTGCAAGTGTAGTGTAGCAAGTGTAGTGTAGTGCAAGTGTAGTGCAGCAAGTGTAGTGTAGTGCAAGTGTAGTGCAGCAAGTGTAGTGTAGTGCAAGTGTAGTGTAGCAAGTGTAGTGTAGTGCAAGTGTAGTGCAGCAGTGTGTAGTGTAGTGCAAGTGTAGTGTAGTGTAGTGCAAAGTGTAGTGTAGTGCAGTGTAGTGTAGTGCAAGTGTAGTGTAGTGCAGCAAGTGTAGTGTAGTGCAAGTGTAGTGCAGCAAGTGTAGTGTAGTGCAAGTGTAGTGTAGCAAGTGTAGTGTAGTGCAAGTGTAGTGCAGCAAGTGTAGTGTAGTGCAAGTGTAGTGCAGCAAGTGTAGTGTAGCAAGTGTAGTGTAGTGCAAGTGTAGTGCAGCAAGTGTAGTGTAGTGCAGCTAGTGTAGTGTTACAGATGTAGTGTAGTTGTGTAACTAATGTAGTGTAGTTGTGTTACTGATGTAGTGTAGTTGTGTTACTGATGTAGTGTAGTTGTGTTACTGATGTAGTGTAGTTGTGTTACTGATGTAGTGTAGTTGTGTTACTGTAGTGTAGTTGTAGATGTAGTGTTACTGATGTAGTGTAGTTGTGTTACAGATGTAGTGTAGTTGTGTTACTGATGTAGTGTAGTTGTGTTACTGATGTAGTGTAGTGTTACTGATGTAGTGTAGTTGTGTTACTGATGTAGTGTAGTTGTGTTACTGATGTAGTGTAGTTGTGTTACTGATGTGTTGTTACAGATGTAGTGTACTGTGTGTGTAGTACTGATGTAGTGTAGTGTTACAGATGTAGTGTAGTTGTGTAACTAATGTAGTGTAGTTGTGTTACTGATGTAGTGTAGTTGTGTTACTGATGTAGTGTAGTTGTGTTACTGATGTAGTGTAGTTGTGTTACTGATGTAGTGTAGTTGTGTTACTGATGTAGTGTAGATGTAGTGTAGTTGTGTTAGATGTAGTGTAGTTGTGTTACTGATGTAGTGTAGTTGTGTTACAGATGTAGTGTAGTTGTGTTACTGTGTTATGTAGTGTAGTTGTGTTACTGATGTAGTGTAGTGTTACAGATGTAGTGTAGTTGTGTTACTGATGTAGTGTAGTTGTGTTACAGATGTAGTGTAGTTGTGTTACAGATGTAGTGTAGTGTTACAGATGTAGTGTAGTTGTGTTACTGATGTAGTGTAGTTGTGTTACTGATGTAGTGTAGTGTTACAGATGTAGTGTAGTTGTGTTACTGATGTAGTGTAGTTGTGTTACTGATGTAGTGTAGTTGTGTTACTGATGTAGTGTAGTTGTGTTACAGATGTAGTGTAGTTGTGTTACTGATGTAGTGTAGTTGTGTTACTGATGTAGTGTAGTTGTGTTACTGATGTAGTGTAGTTGTTACTGATGTAGTGTAGTGTTACTGATGTAGTGTAGTTGTGTTACTGATGTAGTGTAGTTGTGTTACTGATGTAGTGTAGTGTTACTGATGTAGTGTAGTTGTGTTACTGATGTAGTGTAGTTGTTACAGATGTAGTGTAGTTGTGTTACTGATGTAGTGTAGTTGTGTTACAGATGTAGTGTAGTTGTGTTACTGATGTAGTGTAGTTGTGTTACTGATGTAGTGTAGTTGTGTTACTGATGTAGTGTAGTTGTGTTACTGATGTAGTGTAGTTGTGTTACAGATGTAGTGTAGTTGTGTTACTGATGTAGTGTAGTTGTGTTACTGATGTAGTGTAGTGTTACAGATGTAGTGTAGTGTTACAGATGTAGTGTAGTTGTGTTACTGATGTAGTGTAGTTGTGTTACTGATGTAGTGTAGTGTTACAGATGTAGTGTAGTTGTGTTACTGATGTAGTGTAGTGTTACAGATGTAGTGTAGTGTTACAGATGTAGTGTAGTTGTGTTACTGATGTAGTGTAGTGTTACAGATGTAGTGTAGTGTTACAGATGTAGTGTAGTTGTGTTACTGATGTAGTGTAGTTGTGTTACTGATGTAGTGTAGTTGTGTTACTGATGTAGTGTAGTGTTACTGATGTAGTGTAGTTGTGTTACTGATGTAGTGTAGTGTTACTGATGTAGTGTAGTGTTACTGATGTAGTGTAGTTGTGTTACTGATGTAGTGTAGTTGTGTTACTGATGTAGTGTAGTTGTGTTACTGATGTAGTGTAGTGTTACTGATGTAGTGTAGTGTTACTGATGTAGTGTAGTGTTACTGATGTAGTGTAGTTGTGTTACTGATGTAGTGTAGTTGTGTTACTGATGTAGTGTAGTTGTGTTACTGATGTAGTGTAGTTGTGTTACAGATGTAGTGTAGTTGTGTTACTGATGTAGTGTAGTTGTGTTACAGATGTAGTGTAGTTGTGTTACAGATGTAGTGTAGTTGTGTTACTGATGTAGTGTAGTTGTGTTACAGATGTAGTGTAGTTGTGTTACTGATGTAGTGTAGTTGTGTTACAGATGTAGTGTAGTTGTGTTACTGATGTAGTGTAGTTGTGTTACTGATGTAGTGTAGTGTTACTGATGTAGTGTAGTTGTGTTACTGATGTAGTGTAGTGTTACAGATGTAGTGTGAATATCAAAATGGTATACAATCCCGACAGGTTGGTAGGTAAGACATTGACAACAGTTAGGCAACTTGATTCCGAAACATTTCGCCTACACAGTAGGCTTCTTCAGTCGAGTACAGAAAGTAGGCAGGAGCAGTAGAGATGTAAAGACGATGTAATCAGTCCATTACCCTTTATTTGAGGTTGTCAGTCCCTCAGCCTGGAGAAGAGTTCTGTTCCAGAGTCTGAAACAATGTGAAGATTAAGCGACAGTGTGGAGACTTGTATACTGTTAGAATGAGAGGTACAGAGTAGAAGAAAGAAAGAGGTCACGTCACGTTCACTCTGTCAGACACTGCAACACAATGGCATCTTGGTACAGAAAACACCTTGAACAACTTTTCCAAGCGAGAATTGTTGGATCCGAGAGGGACATGACCTCTCGGTGATTTCATTCTTTCTTCTACTACTCTACACCTCTCCTTCCCATAGCATACAAGTCTCCACACTGTCGCTTGATCTTCACATTGTTTCAGACTGTGGAACAGAACTCTTCTCCAGGCTGAGGGACTGACAACCTCAAATCAAGGGTGATGGACTGATTACATTACTTTCTGTATTCGACTGAGGAAGCCTACTGTGTAGGAGAAACGTTTCGGAATAAAGTTGCCCATGTGTCTTGCCTACCAACTGATGTACTATACTTGTGTTACTGACGTAGTGTAGTTGTTACTAATGTAGAGTTACTGATGTAGTGTAGTTGTTACTAATGTAGAGTTACTGATGTAGTGTAGTTGTTACTAATGTAGAGTTACTGATGTAGTGTAGTTGTTACTAATGTAGAGTTACTGATGTAGTGTAGTTGTTACTAATGTAGAGTTACTGATGTAGTGTAGTTGTTGCTAATGTAGAGTTACTGATGTAGTGTAGTTGTTACTAATGTAGAGTTACTGATGTAGTGTAGTTGTTGCTAATGTAGAGTTACTGATGTAGTGTAGTTGTTGCTAATGTAGAGTTACTGATGTAGTGTAGTTGTGTTACTGATGTAGTATAATTATGTTACTTATGTAATTTAGTATAGTTGTTACAGGGTATAGTGTAGTGTTACAGATGTAATCTGGTTGTGACAGGTTTAGTGTAGGGCTACAGGTGCAGTGTTGTTATAGTTGTATTACAGATGTAGTGTACCTGTTATAGATGTAGTGTACTGATACAGGTTTAGTGTAGTGTTACAGGTGTAGTGTAGCTGTGCTGCAGATTTAGTGGAGTTTTGATACAGGTGTATTGTAGTGTTGTGTTACATGTTCTTCCACACCTACCCCCCACACAACACAGACCAGTGGAACACAGAACACTCACATGAAACAACACCAGACAGCCACATCCTTCTCGACACACTCGCCTCCACACAGGAACTCGACACACCTTTCACCAACAATGACGTAAAAGGCCTCCTCAAACGCCTTCCTCCCAAGGCTCCTGGAGCCTCAGGCTTAAACCACACCATCTAAAGCACCTTTCAGATTGTATCACAGACTACACAAACCTTCTCAACGCCTCACTAGCGTTGGGATATTTTCTCCCCTCTTCAAAACTGCCACTGCTATCCTCATACCAAAACCAAACAAAGATCACTCCTTCCAAAGAAATATCGACCCATTAACCTACTAGAAATCTTACGTAAACTTAGAAAAACTTGCCAACCTGTGCCTCCGCAGATGCCTAGAACATAACTCCCTCCTCTCCGAAGGCCAATTTGGTTTCAGAACTAGACGCTTTACACAGGACGCCCTAAATACTCAACTACATCCACATAAAAAAATCAAGGGAAAAAGACTGCCCTAGTAGCTAAGAACGTTGAGAAGCTTTTGATACAGTCTGGCACAACGGACTGAAAAACTCTGCCCCAACTTTAACCTCCCACTTCCCACCCGCAAACTTCTCTGCAGCTTCTCAGATGGAAGAACAATGAGAATCAAATTCCAGGGCTGCTACTCAGACTATTTCCAACTGCATGCGGGTGTTTCCCAGGGGTCAGTCCTCTCCCCCACCCACTACATACTATACACAAATGACATACCAACACCTGCATTTGACAACACCATTATTCTCGCATACGCAGACTATATCGCCCAACTCATCACACACTACAGTATCGACATACTAGCACGCAGAACATAAGATGAAGTTGACAGAATAGCCTTCTGGGAACAAAAATGGAGAATAAAAACCAATGCAACAAAATCCAACATCACCTATTTCAACTACACAAAATTCGATCCCCCACCACCAGTAGAACTCAGAACAGCAGCAGACCGCACATACATCCCAGGAACGGGGTCAACCTGGACCACCGTCTTCTCATAAACAAACACATTGCCACAAAGCAAGCTATGGCCGGAAAAGCCCTCACAGGACTTCTCAAGCTTCGGCAAGCCTCCGCCCGAACCAAATTACACCTGCACAAATCTCTCATTCGTCCCCTACTCTCTTACTGCCCACTAGCCCTCTCCATAGCAGCCAAGACCAACAGACTAAAATTACAGCGTATCCAGAACAGGGCTCTGCGATGGGTGTTTGACGTCAGATGGGAAGACTTCATTTCGTGTGAAGCTATCCATGCCCGGGCAAACATCGCTGCGCTGAACGTGTACTGGAAGACGCTCAGCGACAGATACAGACTAGACACTCGACATGACTATTGGACCACACACCTTGAAGTCATACGCAGATCAGCAAACTCACATAACCTATTCTACTCTCTGCTAGACCCTGCATTAAATCCCCCATTTACGTAAATCTGCCTGCAATCAACCAACCAAAAAACCATCTTGTATTAAGGTGTGGACCTTAAACAATGTCCTTTTAAGAATATGCCCCCGCCGTACCTTGCAGTATCGTGACTGTGCCTTCCTGCCAGCAAGTCCTGTCTAGCACTCCTCGCCGCGCCCACGAAACTCCTGAACCACTGTCTGCCTAGCAACTGGGTTGAGCCCTGGTACTGTCCCTCCTACTAACAAACTTTCCTCTCACCAACCTATTCTTCCACTATCCCCACTTCCCCGCTCACCCGATAAGGGTCCCACCTATTCTCTTTTGATCTTGACATGTGAAGTGTTATGTTACATAAGAACGTAAGAAGGAACATTGCCGCAGACCTACTGGCCCATGCGAGTCAGGTCCAAGTCTCCCACCTGCTAAAACCACTGACCTAACCTAGTCAGGTCAGGTCACATCCACTTAAGGAAGGAGCACGGCATCAAGCCCATAAGCACAAGCTAGTCAGGTCCAACTCACACCCACTCATGTATTTGTCCAACCTATTTTTAAAACTACACAAGGTCTTAGCTTCTATAACGGTACTCGGGAGTTTGTTCAACTCATCCACAACTCTATTACCAAACCAGTGCTTTCCTATATACTCGAGGTTCGAGGTTCTGACCAGAGCTTTGGTAAGATGGGAGGAAGAAGGATGGGTAAGGATGGAATGTAGGAAAAGTTAGGGAGGGAGGAGGGGTAGGTGGGGTTATAAAAGGGTAGTGGCCTATCCACTTTGGTGTATTTTGAATACGCTTGTGTGTATATTGAGTAGTTTATAAGGAGGTTGGTTTCATGAGTGGGGTATGCCTCCTGCCCATCAATTGCACACTGCTATATTGTTGTTATACCAGTGCGTCATTGAATTAGGATGCATACTGCGTGCAATTGCTTTTTTTCGCAAGAGGTTGGTCAGAAGGCCGCAGCTGCAGGCGGAAGTTGCAGGTCATTTGATGGAGGTTGGTTGCTCACCTAGGGTGTCCTGCTGGAGGGTAGTTGTAGGTACAACAAGGTTAGTTGTGAGGTGTTGGTTAATAGAAGTGGTTCACCCGGAGATGGGGAGCATTAGTCCGTGTTACTGGACATACAATGGTTCCGGTGGCAACCATTCTTCTTCTGCGGGGAGGTCGCTTAAGATTTTCGGTCGAGGGAAGTTCTCCTTGTGGATGAAGCGTCGAACTCTTTGTTGGAGGGTTATTCTTTGAGATCTGTGAGGAGGGGTGGTAATGGTATAGTCGGTCGTGTTCACCGGTTGAGGGGGGGGGGTGATTTCCTCTGTCAGGCACAGAGTTCCTGCATGTCATAGTTGTCTCTTCGTGAGTTTGTCTAACCGGACATTGATTGCGGGGATTCTCTGTTGTATGTGTAGGTCCTCGGTCCTGATTCTATCTCAATCTGGTGCCAGTGATGAAGCCGGAGGGCTTTGTTTTGGACTCTTTGAAGCTTTAGCATGTTGGTTTTGGTTGTGAGAGACATAGGTACACAGGGGCATTCCAGCAGAGGTCTGATCATCTTGTACAGGTGTAGTTTGATGTGGGGAGGAGCTGCTTTGAGCGGGCTTTCGCTAGGTTTACTTTTTTGGTTTGTAGATGAATGGTTCAGAGAACCGACATGTTGATAAATTAGACACATGTGCAACTCTTGGGTATCTTTATTGAGAAAACGTTTCGACTCAAGGTTGAGGGACTGATTACCTCATTCTCCTCCTGTTCAAGTTTCTCCTATGTATGGACTGATGAAGCCACTGTGTGGCGAAACGTTTCCTCAATAAAGATACCCAAGAGTTGCACATGTGTCTAATTTATCAACTTTTTTGGTTATGTGGGATGTAGAGTTGAGTAATCTGCCGATCTCTTATCCTAGGATCTTGTTTGGATTTCTAATAGCAATTCGGGTGCCCCTGATGGAAATGTTCCCTTTATCTTCTATGGTTGGTAGGTAAGACAGGCAATTTTTAGAGAACTTTATTCCGAAACGTTTCGCCTACACAGTAGGCTTCTTCAGTCAAATACAGAAAGTAGGCGGGAGCAGTAGAGATGTAAAGACGATGTAATCAGGCCATCACCCTTGAAGTCGTAGATTTGAGGTTGTCAGTCCCTCAGCCTGGAGAAGTTCTGTTCCAAAGTGTGGAACTAACTGAAGATCAAGCGACAGTGTTGAAACTTAAATGCTGTCGGACTGTGTACTCGACTGAAGAAGCCTACTGTGTAGGCGAAACATTTCGGAATAAAGTTCCCTAAAAGTTGCCTATGTGTCTTACCTACCAACCTGTCGGTATTGTATACCATTTTGATATTCACTCTGTCAGACACTGCAACAATGTCATCTTGGTACAGAAGAGAAAACACCTTGGACAACTTTTTCAAGTGAGAATTGTTTGATCTGAGAGGAACATGACCTCTCAGTGGCTACATTCTCACTACTACTCTGCACCTCTCCTTTCGACAGTATTTAAGTCAACACTGTCGCTTGATCTTCAGTTACTTCCACACTTTGGAACAGAACTTCTCCAGGCTGAGGGACTGACAACCTGAAATCTACGACTTCAAGGGTGACGGACTGATTACATCGTCTTCACATTTCTAGTCCTCCTGCCTGCTTTCTGTACTCGACTGAAGAAGCCTACTGTGTAGGCGAAACGTTTCGGAATAAAGTTCCCTAAAAGTTGCCTATGTCTTACCTACCAACCTGTCGGTATTGTATACCATTTTGATCTTCTATGGTTGATGGCAAGCATCCGATGGTGCTGATGATGACTGGGTTGGTTGTGATTCTCCATTTCTTCTCCCACCTGGCTGTTCTATTTAGTTCTTCATTCATTTTCTCAATTGCTCTCCTATGCTTATTTGCACCAACTGTAAGGGTGGAGGAGACAACATGGATGACATCGTCTGCGAATTGGGTGATGATTGTGTCGGTATGTTCAGGTTGGAGGAGGTCGTTGACGTATATGTTGAAGAGGACAGGAGCCTTGGGGTACTTCTGCTGTTGGTGTGAAGGTTTCTATATACTTCCTGAATCTGAATTTTTCCAACTTGAAACCATTGTTGCGAGTCCCGTCTTGGCTAGATATTTTTAGCACGCCATTTACATTCCCTTTATTTATTCCTGTTCTCCATTTATACACCTCAATCACATACCCCCTAATTCTACGCCTTCCTAGAGAGTGCAGATTCAGGACCCCTCAGTCTACCCTCATAGGGAAGATTTCTGATGTGATAAATGGTTTTGAAAACCGACAAGTTCAAGATTGAGACACGCAACTTATGGGAATCTTTATTAAGGAAACGTTTCGCCACACAGTGGCTTCATCAGCCCAGTACTAAGTAGAAATGGGTTAGAAGAGGAGGAGTTTGAGGTAATCAGTCCCTCAGCCTGGAATCGATGTGTTCAGTCCATCACTCTTGCAGAAAGTGCAGCATATGGCCGGAGAAGCTGCTTATGTACTGTAGATAGGCGAGTCGAAGCAGGAGTCCCAACAAAAGAGCCTGAATTTCTATTATCAATGTCTATCCCACGATCGCCTTAGCTGCTAGGTTAAGCCCTGGATCTATTTCTACGACTTAGAACACTCCTCTCCAGAGCTATTCTTTGTCTGTCCCGTCTTCCCCGCTCATCCCTTTTGGGATCTTACCTGAACTTGTTCGTTCGTTCGTTCACATGCCGTATTCTACTCAAGAGTGATGGACTGACCACATCGACTCAAGGCTGAGGGACTGATTACCTCATTCTCCTCCTGTTTTTCAAGTTTCTCCTTTGTATGGACTGATGAAGCCACTGTGTGGCGAAACGTGTCCTTAATAAAGCTACCCAAGAGTTGCACATGTGTCTAATTTATCAGCGTGTTGGTTCTCTGAACCATTCATCTGCAATCCCATGACGTTGCAGTGTCTGACAGATGTGATAAATGGTTTTGAAAACCGACAGTTGAAGATTGAGACACGCAACACATGGGAATCTTTATTAAGGAAACGTTTCGTCACACAGTGGCTTCACCAGTCCATTTCTACTTTGTATTGGACTGATGAAGCCACTGTGGCGAAACGTTTCCTTAATAAAGATTCCCATATGTTGTGCGTCTCAATCAAGATTTCTGATACATGGGATCAACTTTGTTATCCTCCTTTGTACGTTTTCCAGAATATTTATATCCATTCTGTAATACGGTGACCAAAACTGAGCAGCATAATCTAAACGAGTCCTAACCAAAGAGTTGAAGAACAACCTGAGGACTTATTATTTATTCTTCTTGATGTGAAGCCATGGATTCTGTTAGCTTTAATGCGAACACTAATGCACTGTTGTCTTGGTTTTAGATTACTGCTAACCAGAACTCCTAAATCCTTTTCGCAAACATTAATATCAATATCTACATTATTTAGTTTGTGTGTGCCATGGTTATTTTCCTGTACATGTATGGAACTTTGCATTTGTCTATATTAAACTGCATCTGCTACTTCTCCGACCACTGCATCAGTCTATTCAAATCTTCCTGGAGTGCTGTAGTGTGTTACAGATGTAGTGTAGGTGTGTTACAGATGTGTGGTTGTTTCAGTGATATAGTGTTACAGGTTTAGTGCATTCTCTGGTCCACTCCTCCGGGCACTGTAACTACGTGATGTTGGTGGGGATGATGTTTTCTAAGTGTTCAGCTTCTAGGTGTTCCATGTACAGGTCGAAGAATGAAACACTTGTACAATATTAGGGTGACGTGTACTTAGCTCAGTGAGGACGTTAGTGTACTCTCCTTGGATTGAACCAAGATGCCCTCCATCGAGCAACTTTACCAGCAGCTTAAGGAAGAATTGAGGGTAGCGAAGATGGAGATACGGCGATTGACCGAGGAAAACAAGAGGATTCGTAGCAGTCCTCCTGTTCTGAGTCCTCAGGTCAAGAAGGGAAACTGGTCAGTGGCTGGACAGCATGAAACGAAGTTGGCGATCAACAAGACGAATGGAAAGGTAGAAACGATGAAGAAAGACTGCTGTGGAAACTGTTGTAGAAACATCTAATGCATTATTTGTGCTACCTGACGAATGTGAGTCGACTACTGGGAACGTCACGACGAACGACACCAAGGAAAGTAAGAATATTGTTGTTGTTGGGGATAGCCAGGTTAGGTACATTGATAGGTCGTTCTGCTTGAAGGACAGGAGTAGGAGATAGAGGGTTTGCTTTCCTGGGGCTGGGATGGAGGACATAGTTAGCCAGCTTGACATCATGAACGGTAATGGGATCATTCCTATTATTTGCCTCAGTGCTGGAGGCAATGATGTAAGCAAGCATAGAAGTGAGGATTTAGTTAGAAAGTTCAGGACAGCTATAGACATAATTAGGAAGAAGGGGGGGCGCCCTGTTATATGTGGCACTTTGCCAAGAAGGGGTGTTGAAAATGAATGGTTATTCAGAGCAATTGGTATTAATTGTTAGCTGGATAAACACTAAGGATAATGCAGTACCATTCATTGACAACTGGGACAACTTCTATGGCCGAAATGACATGAATGCCAGGGATGGGGTTCATTTATCCAGGGCAGGTGTGGGTTTTCTTGCTAGCTCAGTTGAGGGGGTTGTTAGAACTTTAAACTAGGATTAGTTAGAGGTATGGGTTTAGAAATGATAAATAATGAGTATGGATATATTGACTTATGCTCTGATATTAAGAATCTTAATAGTAACTGTCATGGAGTAACTCTGAGTAATGATAATTTCAGAAATTGAAATTACGTCAGTAAATTTGTCAGGCAGGAACCTCTCGTGAGCCCATGCTGAGATTCATTAATCAAATTATACTCAAGGTGACTTCTAATACTATCAGCTATAATTGATTCTAATAATTTGCCTACTATAGACGGTAATTTGAAGGAATGGACTTATCCCCTGATTTGAATACAGGAACCACATTAGCCATCTTCCACATCTCTGGCACAACGCTAGATAGGATGGACGCATTAAACACGTTTGTTAATGGCTAAGTTCCATCTTGCATTCTTTAGGTACCCTGGAAAACAACTCGTCGGGTCCTGGGGACTTATTTTGCTTCAGTTTATCTATCTGTTGAATAATTGTTAATTTCTGGAATCTCATTTACGTCTTCCTGTGTAAAAACTGACAAAAATAGTCATTAAATAGAGAACACATTTCCAGTTAGTTATCCGTCAGCTCTATTCCCAATTTTCAGAGGTCCTAATTTTTCCTTCACCTTCATCCTATATACTTGAAAGAACCCATTTGGATTAGTCTGATTGATTAGCAGTTCTAATTTCATAGTCACGTTTAGCCTTTCTAATTCCCTTTTTTACTTCTCTTTTAAGCTGAACATATTGGTCAGTAAGGTTAACCTTTCATTTTTTGATGCGCCTATAAATTCCCCTTTCCTCCCCTAATATCTGCTTTAGCCTCCAGTTAACCCATCTGGGAGTGTTTTAATTTGACCTAAGTTCTCTCTGGGGAACATATATATACTTTGAGCATGTACATTATTAAGAAGAAAATCATAAACGCAGATCCCTTCGTAATCGTATGACCATCGTCAATAAAATCATTAGTTAGATTACTCCAATCGAGATTAGACAGGTGTTCCCGAAGTTCATTAAAATCGGCAAAATGAAAATCAGGGGCTTTTACCATATCATTATACTCGTATTCCCAAGTAATGCTAAACGTAATGGATTTGTGATCACTTGCGCCAAGCTCTTCAGCTATCTCCAGATTATTTATGAGCGTTTCTTCATCTGACAAGACTAGGTCGAGCAAATTATTACCTCTGGTAGGCTCTGTTACACACTACTTCAGTAAACAGTCCTGAACTATTTCCATAAAGTCACTGGACTCCAGATTACCGGTCAAAGAAGTGCATCATACTTCAAATACTTCCTTATCCCTACTTTTATAATACATCACCTACTGCTAAACCTCTTTCTATTCGCTTACATAAGGACCATAACAAGACTTTACTAATACTGCGTATATTCCCTACACACATTTTCCCACTGTTAAGCAGTGTGTGTGTTGAGTGTTAAATATTCTCGGGTTTTCCAGGGGTTACACAACATGGATTCCTCAATAAAAGTGCTCACACCAGTGCCAGATTTATATATAGGCTTGGCAGGCTGAAGCCTAGGGCCTCAAATTTTAGGGGGCCTCCGGCCAAGGTGTATAATATTTTTGACACTGTCATAGGTTCTTACACATGCTGTTATAACTCGCAGTAGTCTCTAAACAACCCTTCAGTAATATTCCTTGCACTCTATTTCAGAATAATAATGTCTTAAGATAACATCTCGACACTAGCATTAATTTCTGTATTGATTTTGTTTTCAAAGAAAGCAGTGAGATAGATAAGTTGACTGAGGCCCTCAGTCATTTGTACTCTGATGTTATTGAGAAGACTGACACCAGGCTTCAGAAAACAGAAGACCTGGAATGTGTGTTTATGCTGCAATTTTGGACCCGTGTGCCAGGTCATTTTCACAAGGTCAGCAAAACCATTTGGAGTACTTGTGCATATTTGTACAGTTCACTTCAGGATTTTTTAAACAAAATTAGAAAAGATTTTGACGAGTTTGAGCAACAAGCAAAAGCCACCTTTCCAACTGTTGACTACAGAACTGTCACAAGGAAACAGAGTAAGGAAACAGCAAAGATATGACGGAAGTGCACCTGGTCTTGATGTCTTAGATGAACTCTCTACAAGAGATAAATTTAGGATAAAATCCTTTATTCCCATACTGGATACAATTGAAGCCAATTTAAGAAGAGTTACTGTGTACAGTTGAACAAAGGTTTTCCTTTCTTGCTAATCTGACAGCATCTAAGCAGTAAATTCAGCAAGGTGTTGAACCGTTGATGGAATCAAACCCAGATGATGTTGACATGAGACTTATTGATAAACTTCTGCAGTTTCACTTGTACGTGAGAAAGCCATAGGCCTACAGAAGAGCAGTCACTCATACAGTAATGGATTTCCCTGCTGTGGAAGCAATCTTGTGGCTATCTCTTAGCTTAATGATCACTAACTGCTCGGGAGAGGTCTTTTTCAAGCCTCAGAAAAATTAAAAATGAATTAAGGGCCACAATGTGTCAAGAGAGGTTGTCCACACTCAACAGTTTGTGCATTGGAAGTGACAAATTTAAACAAACAAATCTGGATGAATTTTAGGATGATTTTACTGTGTGTGTAAAGCTTGAAAATAGCTTTTTGGTCTTAGTGTATTTGATGATTGTAGTTTATTTCTTAATGTGTATTTTAAAAGAATATATATTTTAAAGAATATAACAGTAAACTCATAATTTCATTTTCTTAAAAATTCCTGCTTACTCTACAAAATGTTGACAAAGTTCGGCTATTACAAAAGTTTTTCAGTGTTAATTTTAGTATTTTTTAATCACTATGCTATTTAATAATAACATATGTTCTTTGGAGGAGGAATTGTGAATTGTGGAATTTCAAACACCCGTCATCATCCTCGGTTCACTGAATTTTAAGAGAGACTTCCATTTCCTCTAGTGGCGAGGCTGAGGCATTGTGAGGAGCCTCGCAAGTGGAGTAGCCTAGGCCCTAGGGGCTCTCCTAAATCTGGCACTGGTTCACACTCACGTACTTCCTTACTTTTTCTCTTTCTTTCCACCTGAGGCAGACCAGTACAGCTACGGATCATGTCTATTAGTTGGATGCATTTTATTCTAGCCAGCTGGCTGGTCGAGTGGTTAACGCATTGGCCTTATGTTTTAAGACTCACTCGCCATGGGTTTTAACCCCACCCGTTCCGTGGTTTGTAATCATCTTGTTACGATTTCGTGAGTCGTGTCTCCTAGTGGATGGGAAACCAACAGTTTAGAGCTTCATACCTAACTAAATGTATTGCGATTACTGCGTGATCCGAGGAGGGTGTCCCTGTGCTGCATAACCCCAGCCCCCTCTACCTCAATGTATATAATAGAAATACTGTAACGCGCCATAAAGTTACTAATGCATTTAAACATTAGCAGTGAAGATCTGATGCAAAACAGAGGCGCCTCCCACAAGTTACCACATGGAAGCTAGTGCCCCAGTTTGTTTCAATAAAAATAAGAAATTAGGACCTACACAGCACAAAGTTTAAAGCCGCTCTGAAAAGACATTCTCTAGTTAACTCACAGAGATCAGAATCTTAAAATACACAAGCACCTGAAGTTTGAAGTCTCTCAGAGATGCAACATGACGTTGGCGCTGGTTTAAACTCTATATACACAAGAAATCCTACCTAACAATAATAATATATTTTTTTTATTATCACACTGGCCGATTCCCACCAAGGCAGGGTGGCCCGAAAAAGAAAAACTTTCACCATCATTCACTCCATCACTGTCTTGCCAGAAGGGTGCTTTACACTAGTTTTTAAACTGCAACATTAACACCCCTCCTTCAGAGTGCAGGCACTGTACTTCCCATCTCCAGGACTCAAGTCCGGCCTGCCGGTTTCCCTGAACCCCTTCATAAATGTTACTTTGCTCACACTCCAACAGTATTAAAAACCATTTGTCTCCATTCACTCCTATCAAACACGCTCACGCATGCCTGCTGGAAGTCCAAGCTCCTCGCACACAAAACCTCCTTTATTCCCTCCCTCCAACCTTTCCTAGGCCGACCCCTACCCCGCCTTCCTTCCACTACAGACTGATACACTCAAAGTTATTCTGTTTCGTTCCATTCTCTCCACATGTCCGAACCACCTCAACCACCCTTCCTCAGCCCTCTGGACAACAGTTTTGGCAATCCCGCACCTCCTCCTAACTTCCAAACTACGAATTCTCTGCATTATATTCACACCACACATTGCTCTCAGACATGACATCTCCACTGCCTCCAGCCTTCTCCTCGCTGCAACATTCATCACCCATGCTTCACACCCATATAAGAGCGTTGGTAAAACTATACTCCCATACATTCCCCTCTTTGCCTCCAAGGACAAAGTTCTTTGTCTCCACAGACTCCTAAGTGCTCCACTCACCCTTTTCCCCTCATCATTCTATGATTCACCTCATCTTTCATAGACCCATCCGCTGACACGTCCACTCCCAAATATCTGAATACATTCACCTCCTCCATACTCTCTCCCTCCAATCTGATATCCAATCTTTCATCACCTAATCTTTTTGTTAACCTCATAACCTTACTCTTTCCTGTATTCACTTTCAATTTTCTTCTTTTGCACACCCTACCAAATTCACCCACCAATCTCTGCAACTTCTCTTCAGAATCTCCCAAGAGCACAGTGTCATCAGCAAAGAGCAACTGTGACAACTCCCACTTTATGTGTGATTCTTTATCTTTTAACTCCACGCCTCTTCCCAAGACCCTCGCATTTACTTCTCTTACAACCCCATCTATAAATATATTAAACAACCACGGTGACATCACACATCCTTGTCTAAGGCCTACTTTTACTGGGAAATAATTTCCCTCTTTCCTACATACTCTAACTTGAGCCTCACTATCCTCGTAAAAACTCTTCACTGCTTTCAGTAACCTACCTCCTACACCATACACCTGCAACATCTGTCACATTGCCCCCCTATCCACCCTGTCATACGCCTTTTCCAAATCCATAAATGCCACAAAGACCTCTTTAGCCTTATCTAAATACTGTTCACTTATATGTTTCACTGTAAACACCTGGTCCACACACCCCTTACCTTTCCTAAAGCCTCCTTGTTCATCTGCTATCCTATTCTCCGTCTTACTCTTAATTCTTTCAATAATAACTCTACCATACACTTTGCCAGGTATACTCAACAGACTTATCCCCCTATAATTTTTGCACTCTTTTATCCCCTTTGCCTTTATACAGAGGAACTATGCATGCTCTCTGCCAATCCCTAGGTACCTTACCTTCTTCCATACATTTATTAAATAATTGCACCAACCCCTCCAAAACTACATCCCCACCTGCTTTTAACATTTCTATCTTTATCCCATCAATCCCGGCTGCCTTATGTAACCATTTCATTTTACCAACTGCCTCACGAACTTCCCCCACACTCACAACTGGCTCTTCCTCACTCCTACAAGATGTTGTTCCTCCTTGCCCTATACACGAAATCACAGCTTCCCTATCTTCATCAACATTTAACAATTCCTCAAAATATTCCCTCCATCTTCCCAATACGTCTAACTCTCCATTTAATAACTCTCCTCCCCTATTTTTAACTGACAAATCCATTTGTTCTCTAGGCTTTCTTAACTTTTTAATCTCACTCCAAAACTTTTTCTTATTTTCAACAAAATTTGTTGATATCTCACCCACTCTCTCATTTGCTCTCTTTTTACATTGCTTCACCACTCTCTTAACCTCTCTCTTTTTCTCCATATACTCTTCCCTCCTTGCATCACTTCTACTTTGTAAAAACTTCTCATATGCTAACTTTTTCTCCCTTACTACTCTCTTCACATCATTCCACCAATCGCTCCTCTTCCCTCCCGCACCCACTTCCCTGTAACCACAAACTTCTGCTTAACACACTAACACTACATTTTTAAACCTACCCCATACCTCTTCGACCCCATTGCCTATGCTCTCATTAGCCCATCTATCCTCCAATAGCTGTTTATATCTTACCCTAACTGCCTCCTCTTTTAGTTTATAAACCTTCACCTCTCTCTTTCCTGATGCTTCTATTCTCCTTGTATCCCATCTACCTTTTACTCTCAGTGTAGCTACAACTAGAAAGTGATCTGATATATCTGTGGCCCCTCTATAAGCATGTACATCCTGAAGTCTACTCAACAGTTTATCTACCAATACATAATCCAACAAACTACTGTCATTTCGCCCTACATCATATCTTGTATACTTATTTATCCTCTTTTGCTTAAAATATGTATTACCTATAACTAAACCCCTTTCTATACAAAGTTCAAAGGGCTCCCATTATCATTTACACCTGGCACCCCAAACTTACCTACCACACCCTCTCAAAGTTTCTCCTACTTTAGCATTCAGGTCCCCTACCACAATTACTCTCTCACTTGGTTCAAAGGCTCCTATACATTCACTTAACATCTCCCAAAATCTCTCTCTCTCCTCTACATTCCTCTCTTCTCCAGGTGCATACACGCTTATTATGACCCACTTCTCGCATCCAACCTTTACTTTAATCCACATAATTCTTGAATTCACACATTTGTATTCTCTTTTCTCCTTCCATAACTGATCATTCAACATTACTGCTACCCCTTCCTTAGCTCTAACTCTCTCAGATACTCCAGATTTAATCCCATTTATTTCCCCCCACCGAAACTCCCCTACCCCCTTCAGCTTTGTTTCGCTTAGGGCCAGGACATCCAACTTCTTTTCATTCATAACATCAGCAATCATCTGTTTCTTGTCATCCGCACTACATCCACGCACATTTAAGCATCCCAGTTTGATAAAGTTTTTCTTCTTCTCTTTTTTAGTAAATGTCTACAGGAGAAGGGGTTACTAGCCCATTGCTCCCGGCATTTTAGTCGCCTCATACGACACGCATGGCTTACGGAGGAAAGATTCTTTTCCACTTCCCCATGGACAATAGAAGAAATAAAGAGGAACAAGAGCTATTTAGAAAAAGGAGAAAAACCTAGATGTATATATATATATATGCATGTGCATGTCTGTGAAGTGTGACCAAAGTGTAAGTAGGGCGTGTTTATGAGACAGAAAAAGAAACCAGCAATAATAATAGTGATAATAATAACAAAATAGTGATAATATCAAAATAGTGATAATACCATGGTATTTTTCATATATTAACATATAATAATATAACGCCGAAAGTCTCTATTTTAGCTATAAACGGGGACTTTCGCGCTATAATGTTAAGTGATGAACATATTCTCTTACAATAGTTAAATAACACAGGATGACCAATTTCGAAGATATGACAGTGCGGCTCAAGTAAATGTGTTTTTAATCATGTTGTGTTGAGTAAAACATCAAGAGGTGAAACATCTTCAGTAAATGACCACTATACTCACCCGTCTTATTCCTTCACCGTCAGTAATAACATACCACAGCTGGATATACCAGGCAGCAGTACCAGACAATACCCGCAACACAGTGTACCCAGGGTGGAGCAGCATTGTACCCAGGGTGAAGGGACAGTGTATGCAGGGTGAAGGAACACAGTATACCCAGGGTGAAGGAACACAATATACCCAGGGTGAAGGAACACAATATACCCAGGGTGAAGGAACATTGTACCCAGGGTGAAGGAACACAGTACACCCAGGGTGAGGGAGCAGTACACCCAGGGTGAGGGAGCAGTACACCCAGGGTGAGGGAGCAGTACACCCAGGGTGAGGGAGCAGTACACCCAGGGTGAGGGAGCAGTACACCCAGGGTGAGGGAGCAGTACACCCAGGGTGAGGGAGCAGTACACCCAGGGTGAGGGAGCAGTATACCCAGGGTGAGGGAGCAGTATACCCAGGGTGAGGGAGCAGTATACCCAGGGTGAGGGAGCAGTACACCCAGGGTGAGGGAGCAGTACACCCAGGGTGAGGGAGCAGTACACCCAGGGTGAGGGAGCAGTACACCCAGGGTGAGAGAGCAGTACACCCAGGGTGAGGGAGCAGTACACCCAGGGTGAGAGAGCAGTACACCCAGGGTGAGGGAGCAGTATACCCAGGGTGAGGGAGCAGTACACCCAGGGTGAGGGAGCAGTACACCCAGGGTGAGGGAGCAGTATACCCAGGGTGAGGGAGCAGTACACCCAGGGTGAGGGAGCAGTACACCCAGGGTGAGGGAGCAGTACACCCAGGGTGAGGGAGCAGTACACCCAGGGTGAGGGAGCAGTACACCCAGGGTGAGGGAGCAGTACACCCAGGGTGAGGGAGCAGTACACCCAGGGTGAGGGAGCAGTACACCCAGGGTGAGGGAGCAGTACACCCAGGGTGAGGGAGCAGTACACCCAGGGTGAGGGAGCAGTACACCCAGGGTGAGGGAGCAGTATACCCAGGGTGAGGGAGCAGTATACCCAGGGTGAGGGAGCAGTATACCCAGGGTGAGGGAGCAGTAACCCAGGGTGAGGGAGCAGTATACCCAGGGTGAGGGAGCAGTATACCCAGGGTGAGGGAGCAGTACACCCAGGGTGAGGGAGCAGTAACCCAGGGTGAGGGAGCAGTATACCCAGGGTGAGGGAGCAGTATACCCAGGGTGAGGGAGCAGTATACCCAGGGTGAGGGAGCAGTACACCCAGGGTGAGGGAGCAGTACACCCAGGGTGAGGGAGCAGTATACCCAGGGTGAGGGAGCAGTATACCCAGGGTGAGGGAGCAGTATACCCAGGGTGAGGGAGCAGTATACCCAGGGTGAGGGAGCAGTATACCCAGGGTGAGGGAGCAGTATACCCAGGGTGAGGGAGCAGTATACCCAGGGTGAGGGAGCAGTACACCCAGGGTGAGGGAGCAGTACACCCAGGGTGAGGGAGCAGTAACCCAGGGTGAGGGAGCAGTATACCCAGGGTGAGGGAGCAGTATACCCAGGGTGAGGGAGCAGTATACCCAGGGTGAGGGAGCAGTACACCCAGGGTGAGGGAGCAGTACACCCAGGGTGAGGGAGCAGTACACCCAGGGTGAGGGAGCAGTATACCCAGGGTGAGGGAGCAGTAACCCAGGGTGAGGGAGCAGTAACCCAGGGTGAGGGAGCAGTATACCCAGGGTGAGGGAGCAGTACACCCAGGGTGAGGGAGCAGTATACCCAGGGTGAGGGAGCAGTACACCCAGGGTGAGGGAGCAGTACACCCAGGGTGAGGGAGCAGTATACCCAGGGTGAGGGAGCAGTATACCCAGGGTGAGGGAGCAGTACACCCAGGGTGAGGGAGCAGTACACCCAGGGTGAGGGAGCAGTATACCCAGGGTGAGGGAGCAGTATACCCAGGGTGAGGGAGCAGTATACCCAGGGTGAGGGAGCAGTATACCCAGGGTGAGGGAGCAGTATACCCAGGGTGAGGGAGCAGTACACCCAGGGTGAGGGAGCAGTATACCCAGGGTGAGGGAGCAGTATACCCAGGGTGAGGGAGCAGTATACCCAGGGTGAGGGAGCAGTATACCCAGGGTGAGGGAGCAGTATACCCAGGGTGAGGGAGCACCACCAACTTACGTCCTTAACTACCATAAATATACAAAGATGATACAATGAGTAATTTTTGCAATTATCAAACAATAGTTTACTGCATCACTGGGAGTCGAACTTTTTATTTTTGAAAAAAAAGCATGCTATTTAGAAACGAGTAATTGATAAATGTGTAGTGAAAAAGGCACTCAGTCTTTTGGTGAAAAATAAAACTGCCAGAAAATTTTCAAGTACGTTATTGATTTGTGAAATATTCGAAAGTAGAATCCAGGAAAACTGATAATCATTTTTTTTTCAAATGTAAACAAAAAAAAAAAATAAAAAATAATATTAAAATGGAAATAGTTTTCACAGTCATAAGGATGAAAGTGCAAACATCAGTGACATCCACTCGCACTGATAATGAAGATTTCTTGCTACCTGATGTAATCAAAATACACGAGGATCATTTATGCAGCGCCGTACCTGAACAATGTTCCTGCAGTGTTGTTGTCAGTGTAAGAACAACCATATTCAGTAGAGTTGCTATAGTGAGTTTAATATAGAAAAAACAGTGAGCTGCATAACAACTCTGCCACCCAACAACATTACGTTACCAGATATATACACAAAAGGTCTTGAAATACTTGTTAAAATATTGATGCGGTAACCAGTCTCACACTATTATAATCATTGGGTAGCGCTAAACCCGTAGGATTATACAGCGCCTGTGGGGGGGGGATTGCAAGGTATTCAGGCTCAATTCAGGGAACTGGAACACAGATCCGATTCCCTAGATCAAGAGCCTATCACTTGCGTCAAGGAACCTCCCTTGAGGGTAACCAATGTTAGAGACAGGAAATTCACGACTTTCCCCCCCCCGAGATGAATGCAAAGGTGACCTTCCACTGTACTCAACAGTCAGGTGCTGCCTGACCTTCCACTGTACTCAACAGTCAGATGCTGCCTCCTGCAAAATCTTTTATTCATTACTAAACCCTCCGCAAAAAAAAATAATCCTTCGTTCAGAATGAACAACTTAGCAACACACAATTGCATTTATAACTGTGAGAGTAAGATTTTTATTGTTGCCAAGTTTTCTTGGCAGACATTGTACCTGGAGTGAAGGTGAACGTGAACCTGCAAGTGTAGGTGGTGAACGTGAACCTGCAAGTGTAGGTGGTGAACGTGAACCTGCAAGTGTAGGTGGTGAACGTGAACCTGCAAGTGTAGGTGGTGAACGTGAACCTGCAAGTGTAGGTGGTGAACGTGAACCTGCAAGTGAAGGTGGCGAACGTGAACCTGCCATTGAAGGTGGTGAACGTGAACCTGCCATTGAAGGTGGTGAACGTGAACCTGCCATTGAAGGTGGTGAACGTGAACCTGCCATTGAAGGTGGTGAACGTGAACCTGCCATTGAAGGTGGTGAACGTGAACCTGCCATTGAAGGTGGTGAACGTGAACCTGCCATTGAAGGTGGTGAATGTGAACCTGTAAGTGCAGTGATGAACGTGAACCTGTAAGTGCAGTGATGAACGTGAACCTGCAAGGAAATCATCACAACATTTACAAGTTACACACATTGACGACCATTCCCAAGAAACTACATCTAAAAAATGCCACGGTGCGGGTGGGGATTGAACTCGTAGTAAGCGAGTTGTAAAACTCCAGGTCAGTGCGCAAGTCAGTTGGTCCAGTAACTTACGCGCTGGCCTGGAATTTTACGACCCACTTGCCGCGAGTTCAATCCCCACCTGTTCCGTGGTTTGTTTGCAATTGTGTCATTACGATTTCGTTAGTCAAAACTCCAGCTATCCAGTTTGTATATAATAACCGGCACACAGGAGTCAAACTTGTGACGACGCTTCGGTCCAGTTTGGCCCATTAACTAGTGTTAATGTCGCCTAGTTAATGGGTCAAGTTGGACCGAAACGTCGTCATAAATTTCGGTTTCGTAAGTGCAGGTTATCTGTGTGTTGTTCCAGTCACGGTTTAGTGATGTAAAAATCCGACTGGTTGATAAATCAGACTTGTGCAACATACGGATATTTTTTTTATGAGGATTGTTGGACTAAACACATGGACTCTAGGTTGAGGGACTGATTACCTCAGTCTTCCATCGTTCTCTTCACTGAAGGAACCACTGACTGGCCAAACATTTCCAGAATAAAGATACAAGTGTCTCAGTCTCCAGCAAAAAACTGATATTAATACAGTCTAGTACAGAGAAACCCTTGACCCAGAAACTTCCAATTAGCAGGCAAGAATAAAATTAACAACAGCTCAATAGATATTAACAATAGCTCAATTGAAATTAGCAACAGTTAAATAGAAATTTATCCTCTATTTATCTTGCCTTTTTCTTGTATTCATACATTCTATTTAGTCAAAAAGTCACAGTAACGTTTGTGGAACAATACACGAATAACCCGCACAGACAGGAGCTGGTGACAACGTTCGTGAGTTTCAATCTCCTGGGGGGGGGGTCGTTCGTATCATGATCCACGAAATCTTAATAACACAGTTGCAAACGAATCACGGAACGGATGGGGCTTGAACCCCAGGCCAGTGGGGTAAACATTCGGCCAGTTGGATGAATCTTACTCGAGCCAGCTGGCCCAGTGGCTAACGCACCGACCGGTGAGTTTTGGGACTCGCTTGCCATGGGTTCAGTTCCCACCCGTTCAGTAGCTTGGTTATTTGCGAATTTATTTAAGTTTTCAGGAATAAACTGTATATTTACCCTGCCCCCATCTTTCACCTAGTCAAAAAAAAGTTTCAAAATTCGTTGCATCGAAGCAGCCTCTTAGGCTTATAAACTGCTCCATTACAGGCCTATTGTACTCAGTGCCTTTATTTCTACAAACTACTAGTCTTTATAATGTAAGAATATTGTTCATTATTACCGTCATGAAGGTTAGTGCTGCTAGTCCTGCTTGTTCTTACGTTAATGTAAACACAATGATCACTAGTGACCCACAGTGTTGTCTTGGAGGATGATGCTAGTGACCCACAGTGTTGTCTTGGAGGATGATGCTAGTGACCCACAGTGTTGTCTTGGAGGATGATGCTAGTGACCCACAGTGTTGTCTTGGAGGATGATGCTAGTGACCCACAGTGTTGTCTTGGAGGATGATGCTAGTGACCCACAGTGTTGTCTTGGAGGATGATGAGGAGGGTTGTTAACATTACCGCTGATTATTTCACTTCACGAAGATTTGTTGAGGTTTTAAATGGGTATATTATCATTTGAGGTTAAATAGGTACACGTACTATTTGAGGTTAAATAGGTACACGTACTATTTGAGGTTAAATAGGTACACGTACTATTTGAGGTTAAATAGGCACACGTACTCTTTGAGGTTAAATAGGTACACGTGCTATTTGAGGTTAAATAGGTACACGTGCTATTTGAGGTTAAATAGGTACACGTGCTATTTGAGGTTAAATAGGTACACGTGCTATTTGAGGTTAAATAGGTACACGTGCTATTTGAGGTTAAATAGGTACACGTGCTATTTGAGGTTAAATAGGTACACGTGCTATTTGAGGTTAAATAGGTACACGTACTATTTGAGGTTAAATAGGTACACGTACTATTTGAGGTTAAATAGGTACACGTACTATTTGAGGTTAAATAGGTACACGTACTATTTGAGGTTAAATAGGTACACGTACTATTTGAGGTTAAATAGGTACACGTACTATTTGAGGTTAAATAGGTACACGTACTATTTGTGGTTAAATAGGTACACGTACTATTTGAGGTTAAATAGGTACACGTACTATTTGAGGTTAAATAGGTACACGTACTATTTGAGGTTAAATAGGTACACGTACTATTTGAGGTTAAATAGGTACACGTACTATTTGAGGTTAAATAGGTACACGTACTATTTGAGGTTAAATAGGTACACGTACTATTTGAGGTTAAATAGGTACACGTACTATTTGAGGTTAAATAGGTACACGTACTATTTGTGGTTAAATAGGTACACGTACTATTTGTGGTTAAATAGGTACATGTACTATTTGAGGTTAAATAGGTACACGTACTATTTGAGGTTAAATAGGTACACGTACTATTTGAGGTTAAATAGGTACACGTACTATTTGAGGTTAAATAGGTACACGTACTATTTGAGGTTAAATAGGTACACGTACTATTTGAGGTTAAATAGGTACACGTACTATTTGAGGTTAAATAGGTACACGTACTATTTGAGGTTAAATAGGTACACGTACTATTTGAGGTTAAATAGGTACACGTACTATTTGAGGTTAAATAGGTACACGTACTATTTGAGGTTAAATAGGTACACGTACTATTTGAGGTTAAATAGGTACACGTACTATTTGAGGTTAAATAGGTACACGTACTATTTGAGGTTAAATAGGTACATGTACTATTTGAGGTTAAATAGGTACATGTACTATTTGAGGTTAAATAGGTGCAAGTACCACTTGAGTCACGAGACGAATGCGACATATTATGTAACAAGGGAAAAAAATACCCTTGTGAACCTCTGTTAAGAAATGAACACCGAGCACTGCTGATGGCGCTCTCCTCTTTCAGTTTACGGAAGAGAGGCTTCTATGGACCTCCTTAATACACACGAGGGAAGGAGTCCATCACTACTGAGCAGATATGTCCTCTGTGGACAAGGCAAGGACCTGGGGTCTTCCATGTCCTCCCTAGTAAAGGCAGAGGACATACGGTCTTCCTTATCCTACTTGTCCAAGGCAAGGACATGGAAGACCCCTTTTTCTTCCTTGTCTAAGGTAAGGATCTTCCGTGTCCTCGTCCGTTGTAAGATAAAGTACTGGATTTTGTTGATCTTTCGGTGAAGTGTGGGCTTAAACAGTCCGTAACGAAGGGATACATCATATAGTCAGACTGACAAACATTCCTTATCATCCTCATTGCAAATATTTTTATACTCGCTACACGCTAACAGACCCCCGCCCCCCACCTCAACGGTGTAAAACTACGCCGTTTGCAACTAGTGTTAAGCAAGAACTTACCTTACTGAAGGTGCGTCAACTGTCCCTCGATGAGCTGTCAACATACACTTACCTGCAAGGTATACATAAATACGTATTAATACAAGAGTTCCACCCTCAGATATACTCTTCAGGCCGCACCCTCTGCAAGCATCACCAGTTATACCATTGTCCCCAGTTATACCTTGCAGCCTGAACATTGTCCCCAGTTATACCTTGCAGCCTGAACATTGTCCCCAGTTATACCTTGCAGCCTGAACATTGTCCCCAGTTATACCTTGCAGCCTGAACATTGTCCCCAGTTATACCTTGCAGCCTGAACATTGTCCCCAGTTATACCTTGCAGCCTGAACATTGTCCCCAGTTATACCTTGCAGCCTGAACATTGTCCCCAGTTATACCTTGCAGCCTGAACATTGTCCCCAGTTATACCTTGCAGCCTGAACATTGTCCCCAGTTATACCTTGCAGCCTGAACATTGTCCCCAGTTATACCTTGCAGCCTGAACATTGTCCCCAGTTATACCTGAACATTCAGTTCTCACTTATACCCTTAATCCACACCCGCAATTATCCTAAACACAACTTACAACTTTTGAATATATTAGACGATCAATATTTACATCAGCAGGCAGGTGTTTATGTAAATTATCTCGTGTTAAGTGGTATGTGCAGAGAAGCTTTATTGTGTGTAAATGAATAAAAAATATTTTTGATACAAAACCCAACCAAACGTAACCCAACCAAACGTAACCCAACTAAACGTAACCCAACTAAACGTAACCCAACCAAACGTAACCCAACTAAACGTAACCCAACTAAACGTAACCCAACCAAACGTAACCCAACTAAACGTAACCCAACTAAACGTAACCCAACTAAACGTAACCCAACTAAACGTAACCCAACCAAACGTAACCCAACTAAACGTAACCCAACCAAACGTAACCCAACTAAACGTAACCCAACCAAACGTAACCCAACTAAACGTAACCCAACCAAACGTAACCCAACCAAACGTAACCCAACTAAACGTAACCCAACTAAACGTAACCCAACCAAACGTAACCCAACCAAACGTAACCCAACCAAACGTAACCCAACCAAACGTAACCCAACCAAACGCAACCCAACCAAACGTAACCCAACCAAACGTAACCCAACCAAACGTAACCCAACCAAACGTAACCCAACCAAACGTAACCCAACCAAACGTAACCCAACCAAACGTAACCCAACCAAACGTAACCCAACCAAACGTAACCCAACCAAACGTAACCCAACCAAACGTAACCCAACCAAACGTAACCCAACCAAACGTAACCCAACCAAACGTAACCCAACCAAACGTAACCCAACCAAACGTAACCCAACCAAACGTAACCCAACCAAACGTAACCCAACCAAACGTAACCCAGCCAAACGTAACCCAGCCAAACGTAACCCAACCAAACGTAACCCAACCAAACGTAACCCAACCAAACGTAACCCACCCAAACGTAACCCAACCAAACGTAACCCAACCAAACGTAACCCAACCAAACGTAACCCAACCAAACGTAACCCAACCAAACGTAACCCAACCAAACGTAACCCAACCAAACGTAATCTAAGCTAAAATAACTCGTTTTCTAGTATAGGTTTGTTTAGGTTTGATGACGAAAAAGTTTTTTTTCACTTAGGCCTTAAATACAAATGCCTCTATTGCACAACTCATTTAATTTAGGAAAATTTACATAAAACTCACATTTACGTTTAAATCTGAGCCACTGAAGTCAACATTGACTGGTAAGCAAATGTTCAGTTATCAATAATTCTCACGAAATAAATGAAAATTTTATCACAATGTACAAACTGAAATTCACCTTTCATGATGGTAGACGATCCCAGGTGGTGGCGGCGGGCAGCCCAGGTGGTGGCGGCGGGCAGCCCAGGTGGTTCTAGGGGCCCAGGTTGTGTTGGTGGTCCAGGTGGCGCTATAAGCCTAGGTGGTGCTGGTGGCCAAATTGGTCCACAAACACTTCATCTACTAACACCTAAGGATACTTACACACGTGTATACCAAACGTGTACACGAACAAAATTCAAGAGATAAAAGCATTATTTTATGATACTATTTTCCCAATTTCAAGATTGTCTACTACGCAAGGGTCATTGTACACAAGAAAATATTTCACTCAGTGAAACGGGAAATAAAATTAACTCTGAGTGTATACATGCTAAGAGATATACACTGAGATGTACACAGAAATATACGCTGAGAGATATACGCCTCTCTGGGTCTCTACGAAGAGATACACCTTCTCTTCCCACGTAATGTTACTCGTTAAATTGTATACAGAAGCACTGCAAGGGGAGAGTCGTGCAGTCTTGGCTCTCTCACACACACTGAGGGGGAAGTGGTACCATCAGTTTTGATTCGGGGCTGCGAAGCTGCTCGTGAACAGCTGTTTGAGACACGTGTGCTACACTTCTGCATCTTTATTGCGGAGACCTCTCTGTGGTAAAGGTAGCCTTGTGTGTCACATGTGTCTTAGCTATATAACTTGGTGGTTTGGTATAGCAATGATGCAGTAATGTGTCTGAACAAACTCGGAACTCAACAAGTGTTCCTAAACAGATTCGAGGCTTCGATGTTGTTCCTGAAAAAACTCAGTGCTTCATTGTTGTAGCTGAACAGACTCATTGCTTCAATGATGTACCCGAACAGACTCAGTGCCACAATGTTGTTTCTGAACAAATTCATAGCTCCAAAAATTGTGCCTGAAGATCCGAACCAAAGATCGCATAAGAGTTATCATGTATACAATATATACATCACAAAGTATATATATTCAAGGATATACATACATCGAATAGTGTATGTATCTCAGTGTAATTACAGTGAAAGTTCAGTTTAATCCCATTAGGCATTAAAATATTCCCTCATGTAGTTGACTGGTTTCAAACCCAATTCGAAGCATTTCGTTCTCTGCGTGATCTGAGAAAGGCATCTCCGTAGTTCATAAGCCAAGCCTCATGTACCTCAAAGCACGCAAAAGGAATAGTGGAGTGTGGTCGATACATTCTAAAGCAGAAAAAAATATGTATGTGTGTGTGCGTATGTATGCATGTATAAATATTCTGTGTATGTATTTATGTAGTTAAGTAAACTTTATTGTATGTATGCAGATATATACTTAAGCATACATTTATATTTGTACAAAGGTTTAAGTGTAAATATACTGCACATACATGAGAATATAGTGATAGTCCGTAGTGGGATGCCAGGCTTCCCACTACGGCCTAACACTTCGGGCATAGGGAGTGCACCACACTGACTAGCCGGCCACCTTGCCAAATACCTTTCAGCGCTTCTGGGCACCATCAGTCAAGCCCACCTTAAACACTCGGGTGACCTCTCCCGAATTTCCAACCTGAATGTTAAAAACAAAAGCATGGCTTCCTTCGATGTCACAGGCCTCTTTACCAATATTCCTACTGACGCTGCAATCAACATTCTGAGACAGAGACTCACTGAAAACCACGACCTCACTTTACCTCTTCCAGATTTCATCAGTTTAGTGGATCTTTGTGGTAATTTCAATTTCTTCAAGTATCAGGACAACTGTTACAAACAATGCTTTGGGATGGCAATGGGCAGCGCGCTCAGTGCTGTGCTTGCCAACCTCTTCATGGAAAACTTGGAGACAGAAATTCAGCAGCCTCATTCCCTACACCGTTACCTGGCTAAGATACGTTGATGATATATTGGTTTTCTATCCGAGACATCTCAATATCCAGGCCCTTCTCAACAAGATCAATGCAGCCGAACCATCAATAAAGTTTACACTTGAACTCGAAAACGATGGTAAACTTCCTTTCCTCGACGTTCTCCTGTGCAGATCTTTCGACAGTGACAAACTTCTCTTCAAAGTGTATAAAAAACCTACCAACAAGGACGATCTCGTACACTTTTATTCACACCAAGACACCCGCACTAAGAGAGGAGACCTCATTGGCTTCTTCTTGAGAGCTCTTCGCATCTCCAGCCCTTGTTTTCTTGATGAATGTATTTACATAACACAAGCCTTTACACGTCTTCAGTTCCCATTTTTCTTCATCCGAGATTGCAGACTCAAGGCACAAGCTATCCTCAACAAACCGCCCATGGAACAGCCCCCTAAGCAGTTCATAGTGCTCCCATGTGGTGATGTTGCCACGAATACTCGCTGGGCACTTGCTATGAGTAACATCAACGTTTCCACCATAAACACATCATCTATCAAAGACCTCACTACGAAACGCAGCCCCACACCTATAACTTCTACAGCAGGCGTCTACACTATCCCCCGTGGATTTTGTCCCAAGAAATATGTAGGCGAGACAGACAGAGATCTTGCAGTCCGCCTGAATGAGCATCGAAATGCATCTAACAGAGACGACTTAAGGTACGCCTCTGTCCTCCATAGAGACTCCACGGGGCATTTGATGAACTGGAATGAGGCATAACACGTTCTCATCGAACCAGACCTCAGACGCCTACGGTGCCTAGAAGCCTCACTAATCACCGTCACCGACACTATAGAACGTAACACTGGAAACTACAAAATTTCAAAAGCATTAGCATACATGATACTTAAGCACCACCAACCCAACAACACAGGAGTCACATGATTTCATCGTCTACCCGTCTTCATCCCAGCATGACATTCTTCAGGTCACCATGCGTCACTCACACCTCACTCTCCGCCTATATATATATATATATATATCTTTCTACCTCTGTATGTTAGAAGTGATGAAAGGTCCCAGGACCGAAACGTTTTCTAATAAATATGTCATAGTGTTTGCTTACGTGTCTTTCTAAACCAACTTTCTAAACCTGCCTCCACTATATCACTTCCCAAACTATTCCACTTCCTGAGAACTCTGTGACTGAAGAAATACTTCCTAACATCCCTGTGATTCATCTGAGTCTTCAGCTTCCAACTGTGACCCCTTGTTTCTGTGTCCCCTCTCTGGTACATTCTATCTCTGTCCACCTTATCGTTTCCTCTCAGTATTTTATATGTTTTCATATCATCCCTATCCTCCAGTGTCGTCAGGTCGATTTCCCTTAACATCTCCTCGTAGAACATGCCCCTTAGCTCCGGGACTAGTCATGACGCAAACCTTTGCACTTTCTCTAGTTTCTTTACGTGCTGGGCTAGGTGTGGATTCCAAACTAGTGCTGCATACTCCAATACAGGCCTAACGTACACGGTGTACAGGGTCCTGAACGATTCCTTATTCAGATGTCGGAATGCTGTTCTTAGGTTTGCCAGGCGACCGTATTCTGCAGCAGTTATTTGGTTTATGTGAGCCTCAGGAGATGTGCCCGGTGTTATACTCACCCCAAGATACTTTTCCTTGAGTGAGGTTTGTAAACTCTGGCCCTCAAGACTGTACTCCGTCTGCGGTCCTCTCTGCCCTTCCCCAATCCTTAAGACTTTGCACTTGATGGGGTTGAACCCAGGAGCCAGGTGCTGGACCAGGCCTGCAGGCTGTGTGTGTGTGTGTGTGTGTGTGTGTGTGTGTGTGTGTGTGTGTGTGTGTGTGTGTGTGTGTGTGTGTGTGTACTCACCCATTTGTGGTTGTAGGGGTCGATTCATAGTTCCTGGCCCCGCCTCTTCACTGATTGCTACTAGGTCCTCTCTCTCCCTGCTCCATGAGCTTCATCAGACCTCGTCTTAAAACTACGTATGGTTCCTGCGTCTGCTACGTCACTTTCTAGGCTATTCCACTGCCTGACAACTCTATGACTGAAGAAATACTTCCTAACATCCCTTTGACTGATCTGAGTCTTCAGCTTCTAATTGTGACCCCTTGTTTCTGTTTCCCATCTCTGGAACATCCTGTCTTTATTTATCTTGTCTATTCTGCGCAGTATTTTATATGTCGTTATCATGTCTCCCCTGACCTTCCTGTCCTCCAATTTCGTCAGGCCAATTTCTCTTAACCTTTCTTCGTGGGACAATGCCCTTAGCTTTGGGACTAGTCTTGTTGCAAACCTTTTCACTTTCTTTAATTTCTTGACGTGCTTTACCAGGTGTGGATTCCAAACTGGTGCTGCATACTCCAGTATGGGCCTGACGTAAATGGTGTACAACATCTTGAACGATTCCTTACTGAGGCAGGAGCCAGTTGCTGGACCAGGCTTGTAGCATGTCCAGGTCTCTTTGTAATCCCGCCTGATCCTCAACAGATTTGAGTTTCCTCATTAACTTCACAAACATGTGTGTGTGTGTGTGTGTGTATGTGTGTGCGTGTGTACTCACCTATTTGTGGTTTCAGGGGTCGAGTCTTAGCTCCTGGCCCCGCCTCTTCACTGGTTACTACTAGGTCCTCTCTCTCCCTGCTCCATGAGCTTTATCAAACCTCGTCTTAAAACTATGTATGGTTCCCGCCTCCACTACGTTACTTTCTAGGCTATTCCACTGCCTGACAACTCTATGACTGAAGAAATACTTACTAACATCCCTGTGACTCATCTGAGTCTTCAGCTTTCTATTGTGACCTCTTGTTTCTGTGTCACCTCTCTGGAACATCCTGTCTCTGTCCACCTTATCTATTCCACGCAGTATTTTGTATATCGTTATCATGTCTCCCCTGACCTTCCTGTCCTCCAGTGTCGAGAAGGCCGATTTCCCTCAACCTTTCTTCGTAGGACATTTCCCTGAGCTCTGGGACTAACCTTGTTGCAAACCTTTGCACTTTCTCTAATTTCTTGACGTGCCTGACCAGGTGTGGGTTCCAAACTGGTGCTGAATACTCCAGTACACAGTGTACAGTGTATTGAACGATTCCTTACTGAGGTATCGGAACGCTATTCTCAGATTTTCCAGGCGCCTATATGATTCAGCAGTTACCTGGTTGAGGTGTGCTTCCGGAGACGTGCTCGGTGTTATGCTCACCCCAAGATCTTTCTCCTTGAGTGAAGTTTGCAGTCTTTGTCCACCTAACCTATACTCTGTCTGCGGTCTTCTTTGCCCTTGCCCAATCTTCATGACTTTGTATTTGGCGGGGTTGAATTCGAGAAGCCAGTTGCTGGACCACGTGTTCAGTCTGCCCAGGTCTCTTTGAAGTCCTGCCTGATCCTCATCTGATTTAATTCTCCTCATTAACTTCACATCATCTGCGAACAGGGACACTTCTGAGTCTATCCCTTCCACCATGTCATTTACATATACTAAAAATAGCACTGGCCCTAGGACTGACCCCTGTGGGACCCCGCTCGTCACAGGCGCCAACTGTGATACCTCATCACGTACCATGACTGTTGCCTCCCAGTCAGGTATTCTCTGATCCATTACAGTGCCCTTCCTGTTATACGTGCCTGATCCTCTAGCTTCTGCACTAATCTCTTGTGAGGAACTGTGTCGAAGGCCTGCCTGCAGTCCAAGAAAATGCAATCAACCCACCCCTCTCTCTCGTGTCTTACTTCTGTTACTTTGTCATAGAACTCCAGAAGGTTTGTGACACAGGATTTGCCTTCCATGAATCCATGCTGGTTGACGTTTATAATCTTGGTCCGTTCTAAGTGCTCCACCACTCTCCTGATAATCTTCTCCATGACTTTGCATACTATACACGTCAGTGACACTGGTCTGTAGTTTAGTGCCTCGTTTTTGTCCCCTTTCTTAAAAATGGGGACTACATTTGCCGTCTTCCATACCTCAGGTAGTTGCCCAGTTTCAAGGGATGTGTTGAAGATTGTGGTTAGTGGCACACCCAGCATCTCTGCGCCTTCTCTAAGGACCCACGGAGAGATGTCCGGTTCCATCGCCTTTGAGGTATCAAGGTCACTTAGCAGCTTCTGCACCTCCTGCTCAATTGTGTGTATGTCATCCAACACTTGTTGGTATATACCCTGTTGGTGTTCCCCTTTGTGATGTCGTCCCAGAGCCTTTCCTATCTCTATTGTAAATAATTCCTTGAATCTTGCGCTGAGCTCCTCACATACCTCTTGATCGTTTCTTGTGAGTTCCCCACCTTCTTTCCTCAGCCTGATCACCTGGTCTTTGACTGTTGTCTTCCTTCTAATGCAGCTATACAGCAGTTTCGGGTCAGACTTGACGTTCGATGCTATGTTGTTTTCCTACTGTCGCTGGGCCTCCCTCCTAATGTGCATACTCGTTTCTGACTCTTCGACTAATCTCCTTATTTTCCTGGGTTCCATTCTCTAGTGTACTTAATTTTTGCCTCCCTACACCTTCGGGTAAACTAAGGGCTCGTTCTGGTCTTCCCATTATTTCTGTTGCCCTTGGGAACAAACCTTTCTTTTGCCTCCTTGCATTTAGTTGTTACGTATTCCATCATTTCGTTTACTTACTTTCCTATCAATTCTCTGTCCCACTGAACCTCCTGCAGGAAGTTCATCATACCTGTGTAGTCCCCCCTTTTATAGTTTGGCTTTTCCCATTCAACTCCTGTTACCCTCTCCACCTGTAGCTCTACTATTCAAAGTACAGAACCACGTGATCACTAGCTCCAAGGGGCCTCTCATATGTGATGTCCTCAATGTCTGAACTGCTCAGAGTGCACACGAGGTCCAGTGTTGCTGGTTCATCATCCCCTCTCTCTCTGGGAGTGTCCTTAACATGTTGATGCATGAGGTTTTCCAGTACCACATCCATCATCTTGGCTCTCCATGTTTCGGGACACCCGTGTGGCTCCAGGTTTTCTCAGTCGATCTCCCTGTGGTTGAAATCACCCATAACCAGTAACTTTGACCTGCTCGAGTGAGCTCTTCTTGCCACCTCAGCCAGTGTGTCCACCATTGCTCTGTTGCTCTCTTCGTCATCCTCTCTTGGCCTCCTGCAGTTCTGTGGTGGGTTATACATCACAGCAATGACTACCTTATGTTCCCCAGACTGAAGTGTACCTACTATGTGGTCCCTTTCTCCAATCTCGTCCTTGCCTTCCATTTCCTCAAATCTCCATCGTTTTTTTACGAGCAGTGCAACCCCTCCTCCCCCTCTGCTGTATGTGTGTTTGTGTGTGGTGTGTGTGTGTGTGTGTGTGTGTGTGTGTGTGTGTGTGTGTGTGTGTTTGTATGTATTGATGTATGTATGTGTATATGTACGTATGTGTTTATGTACGTATGTACACCACTGTGTATATAAGCGTGTACGGATATATACTTATGCTTATGTATTCACATATATATACAAGCAAAAAATCACAATAAACGCATGGTTGCAGATATATAAAAATTCCACAGTGGTATTTTATATACATATACATACGTGTGCATATGTATACATGTGCATACTTGTATGCATACGTATCCTTCTGTGAAAAAATACTTGAAATGCTTTAAAAATATATATATATATATAAATCGTAAATCTCAAGGATTTTTATTTCTAATGAAATATTAAAGTTTTGCTAATTTTTTCCCTTCATATGCTGTTTAGATAGAAAGTTTGATTTAAAAATGTGGAAATTTATGTTTCTCGGCGGTACATTTTGCAGGATGGACTCGTCATGAGGACGCAGAGATGTGCGCGAGACCTCAGACGATCTACGGCTTTCCAGCAGAATTTAAAGGATAAACCAGAACATCAGATTAATATAGCAACAGAGGCGCGTAGAATACAATCAAGGCTCACTAAAAGTCCACACTTAGGTAAGAAACCTTGTGGAGACGTTTAGGTCCATTCTTGACCTGGACCGTGCGACCTGGACGCACCGAAATATCGTCATATGGTTCCTCTGTTGAGTGCCGATTTTTACTGACTTGTTCCAGTAATGATATTGTGATTCCATCAAAGTTCCTTTAACACTTAGATCTGAGAAACCTCTTGATCCACAAGACTATAATCATTGTTGTGATGACAAATTTCTTGATCCTTCAAGACTACAGTCATTGTTGAGTTAACAAACCTCTGGATCCCTAAACTCTCATGAAAGTAACCTTTCTAGTGTACACTTTCACGTCCCTGAAGTCATAAGTGTTTATGAACATTTGGCAAACAGCAGTCTCACGTTCGACTCTGTAGTACGTCGGGAGACTAGTAAATAAAGTTTAACACGCATGTGTAATGTATTTCTCCTTCAATCTTTAATCTTCCTTCTGTTTTGGCCTAAATATTTTTTCACTGGCATCATGACCATTTCTGACGAAGACTTTTCAGGAGCCGACTCTCGATGCTACAGGAGACACACTTATATAAAAAACACTCCCAAAATTCAATACTGGCAATAGCAGTTCCAGGACAACTCCCTCATAGTTAATCTCGTGTACAGCCATGACATGAGGACAGTGTCCGGTATATATAAGCCATGACATGTGGACAGTGTCCGGTATATATAAGCCATGACATGAGGACAGTGTCCGGTATATATAAGCCATGACACGAGGACAGTGTCCGGTATATATAAGCCATGACATGAGGACAGTGTCCGGTATATATAAGCCATGACATGAGGACAGTGTCCGGTATATATAAGCCATGACACGAGGACAGTGTCCGGTATATATAAGCCATGACATGAGGACAGTGTCATATATAAGACATGAGGACAGTGTCCGGTAGGACAGTGTCCGGTATATATATATAAGCCATGACATGAGGACAGTGTCCGGTATATATAAGCATGAGGACAGTGTCCGGTATATATAAGCCATGACATGAGGACAGTGTCCGGTATATATAAGCCATGACACGAGGACAGTGTCCGGTATATATAAGCCATGACACGAGGACAGTGTCCGGTATATATACACTCAAGAGTACTCTGCCATCATGGCATGGTAAATTACTGCGGTGAAACGACCACAGAATAATTATTTTCATTACATTCATGGAAGCGCTTACTCGGTAGGGGTCATGCAGTGTCTGGGGGAATGGAAGGCATGCAGACTCGATTCAAGGAATTGAAGCAGAGGTTCAGTTCCATACATCAAGAGCCCTTCACCAGACTCAAGGCATTTCCCTTGAGGGAGATCACAAAATAAATACAGACTTACACAAAATCATTTAGTCTTTCACTTCCACCTCCAAAGTCACCAAAAAGTTAAATTAATGCGATTTTTCTACTCCCTACGCTGGGCTTAGCATTTCATATGAATTATATACTTTCTTCTTTTGACTACTTACAGAGGATCAGAAAGATTTGACTGACCATGTGTTTACACCATTCCCCAAAACGCCTTTGTCAACCTCTGGAACGCCTATAAAAGTCTTTCGAGAAAGTCTCTTGTGAAAAAGATTTGCAAAGTTAATGAAACTGCAGCACCGTAGATTTTGTTTAATAGTTATTGTGCCATAGTTGCTGTCCTCAGTTTGAGGTCTCTTACTGGAGGCGTCCGGTGACATGCTCAGCTCACGTTTCTTTGAAGCATGTGATGGTGCATACTCCAAGGAAGACGAACGTTGCCAAACTCACAGCGCCTCGCCATGGTGCAATAACTCCCCTGAAGCCCAGATAAATAATGAACCTGTCTTTTTCCTGCCTTGTTGCCTTGACTGACTGCTAATAGTCGTAGAACTTTTGAATAGTAGCCAGTATGCTTTTTGCGTGTACAACAACACACTAGACTAAATGGATAAGGAACACGATATACTTCAAGCCTTCAGTCATAAACACTTGATTATTGCAACATTATGACAGCGACTACTAGATAAACCTTATCCAATGTGAATAAGAGGCCGTTTACCCTTATTTAATGGCAACTTTCTGAATGATTACACCTTCCGTCCTTAAGTAAATTGTCTGGGTAAATGGAGTGTCGTAGGGAAGTGTACAAAGTCCAGCACAAACTTCTGTTTTGATTAATAATGTTTTTGACTTTGGATTACTTAAATACTCATATACGCCAATAATTGTGCACCGTAGCATTTCTCGCCGGATGCATAATGTTTAATTGAGCTGGAATGAAACTGCTCTTAAGTACGTCCCAAGCTGGACGAAACAAGAGAATTTTAAATTTTCGAGTGGTTAAATTGTTATTATTATCATTATTATTATTATTATTATTATTATTATTATTATTATTATTATTATTATTATTATTATTATTATTATTATTATTATAAAAAGAAGCACTAAACCTACGAGGGTCATGCAGCTTCAAGTGGTTAACTGTCTCGCTGTTATATTTACTCACTGAACCTGGTGTCAGCTATTAGTATAACAATTGCTTGTAAAGAACCTGCAGCGCCTGGCAGGGTTAACAATGGCAGGGTTCTGAACTAGCTTTAACCATAGTGATCAATCGGCAATAAAAATAAAATATATACTCAGTAGAATAGTTTGGTTTAACATATATTATCTCCACCAGAACCTTTGTACATTCTATATGCAATTATACACGAGGTTCAGGGACGTGTCAGACCCGATAGTGAGCATAATTTTAAAGAATAAAATCGAGAACACACTCACTATCACACAGGAAAACATATCTCATATATAATGTGAGCCAGTCTGAGGTGTGAGGTCTGGCGGTCTGTGGTATTCTCAGAAGCGACTTAACATAAGAACATAAGAAAGGAGGAACACTGCAGGAGGCCTGTTGGCCCTTACTAGGCAGGTCCTTTACAATTCATCCCACTAACCAAACATTTGCCCAACCCAATTTTCAATGCCACCCAAGAAATAACCTCTGATGTGAAAGTCCCACTCAAATCCAACCCTTCCCACTCATGTACTTATCCAACCTAAATTTGAAACTACCCAAAGTCCCAGCCTCAATAACCCAACTAGGTAGACTGTTCCACTCATCAACTACCCTATTTCCAAACCAATACTTTCCTATGTCCTTTCTAAATCTAAACTTACCTAATTTAAATCCATTACTGCGGGTTCTCTCTTGGAGAGACATCCTCAAGACCTTATTAATATCCCCTTTATTAATACCTATCTTCCACTTATACACTTCGATCAGGTCTCCCCTCATTCTTCGTCTAACAAGTGAATGTAACTTAAGAGTCTTCAATCTTTCTTCATAAGGAAGATTTCTAATGCTATGTATTAATTTAGTCATCCTACGCTGAATGTTTTATAACGAATTTATGTCCATTCTGTAATATGGAGACCAGAATTGAGCTGCATAATCTAGGTGAGGCCTTACTAATGATGTATAAAGCTGCAGTATGACCTCTGGACTTCTGTTGCTTACACTTCTTGATATAAATCCCAGTAATCTATTTGCCTTATTACGTACGCTTAGGCATTGCTGTCTTGGTTTAAGGTTGCTGCTCACCATAACCCCCAAGTCCTTTTTGCAATCTGTATGGCTAAGTTCTACATCATTTAACTTATAAGTACTAGGGTTATGGGCACTCCCAAGCTTCAGAACCTTGCATTTATCTACATTGAACTGCATTTGCCACTTTTCTGACCAAGAATAGAGTTTGTTTAAATCCTCCTGAAGTTCCATAACATCTACGTTTGAATCAATTATCCTACCTATCTTTGTGTCATCGGCGAATTTGCTCATATCACTAGTAATTCCCTCATCAAGACCATTGATATATATTATAAACAACAACGGGCCCAAGACTGATCCCTGTGGAACGCCACTTGTTACAGATCCCCACTCGGATTTAACCCCATTTATGGACACTCTCTGCTTCCTGTCAGTGAGCCATGACTCGATCCACGAGAGCACTTTTCCCCCAATGCCATGAGCTGCCACTTTCTTTAACAGTCTATGGTGCGGAACTCTATCAAAAGCCTTACTAAAATCTAAGTAAATAATATCAAATTCTTTATCGTGGTCAACAGCCTCAAAAGCTTTACTGAAGAAAGTTAATAAATTAGTTAGACAAGACCGGCCTCTTGTGAATCCATGCTGAGTATCATTGATCAAGCTATGCTTATCGAGATGGCTTCTTAAAATCTCAGCTATAATTGACTCTAGTAATTTGCCTACAATTGAGGTCAGGCTTATTGGGCGGTAATTTGACAGTAACGACTTGTCCCCTGTTTTAAAAATAGGAATTACATTAGCCATCTTCCACATATCAGACACTACAACTGTTTGAAGAGATAAATTAAAAATATTAGTTAATGGTTCACAGAGTTCCATTTTGCATTCCTTAAGAACCCTTGAAAAAACCTCATCAGGACCCGGCGACTTATTTTGCTTCAGTCTGTCTATCTGCTTCACAACCATTTCACTAGTGACTGTGATGTTACATAATTTATCTTCTTCTAGCCCACTATAAAAATTAATTACTGGAATATTGTTAGTGTCTTCCTCTGTAAAAACTGAGAGAAAATAATTATTTAAAATCGAGCACATTTCATTCTCTTTGTCAGTAAGGTGCCCATAGTTATTTTTAAGGGGACCTATCTTATCTCTAACTTTTGTTCTATAGACCTGGAAAAAACTTTTTGGGTTAGTTTTAGAATCCCTAGCAACTTTAATTTCATAGTCCCTTTTAGCTTTTCTTATCCCCTTTTTAATGTCCCTCTTAATGTCAATATACTGATTCATAAGATGACCCTCACCTCTTTTGATATGCCTATAAATTCCTTTCTTATGCCCTAGTAGATATTTGAGCCTATTATTCATCCATTTTGGGTCATTTCTATTTGATCTAATTTCTTTATATGGGATGAACTTTCTTTGAGCAGCATGTATAGTGTTCAGAAAACTGTCATATTGATAGCTCTCTTCGTTACCCCAGTCAACAGATGATAAGTGTTCTCTAAGCCCATCGTAATCTGCTAAGAGAAAATCTGGGACTGTTACTGAGTTATCGCTACTATCGTACTTCCATTCAATGCTAAATGTAATTGATTTGTGGTTGCTAGCACCCAGTTCCTCTGAAATTTCTAAATTATTAACAAGGGATTCATTGTTTGCCATAACTAAGTCAAGCAGGTTATTACCCCTTGTAGGTTCTGTCACAAACTGCTTCAAAAAACAATCCTGAACTACTTCTAAGAAGTCGTATGATTCTAAATTCCCAGTCAAGAAATTCCAATCAATATGACTAAAGTTAAAATCTCCTAGAATTACTACATTATCGTGCCTTGTGGCCTTAACAATTTCCTCCCATAGTAGTCTCCCTTGGTCCCTATCTAAGTTTGGGGGACGGTATAAAATCAGTTTTTCATGCCCCTCTGAAAATTCTGTCCAAACAGACTCTGCATGTGTTACTTCAGACTTAATACCCGTTTTCATGCAACAGTTCAAGCGATCTCGGACATACAATGCCACCCCACCCCCCTTCCCGATACTTCTATCTACTTGGAACAATTTAAAACCCTGAATATGACATTCCGCAGGCATGTCCCGACTTTTTGAATTAAACCAAGTCTCAGTTAAGGCAATACATCAATGTTACCTGCACTAGCAACTAATCTCAACTCGTCCATCTTATTCTTAGCACTACGGCAATTAGCATAATAAACATTGAAAGACTCTCCTTTCTCTTTACCCTTCCTGCTCATTTCTGTTTTTCTACTAAACCTATTACTGTCCTTATCACCCAAAGTCCCTGGCTTTTCAATATCTACCTCGTTTTGCTTATTACTAGTTCCCCTAGAACTCGTAATATTACTACACTGGGACTTCACTGTTTTCCTGCCAAAACCCATACCACTAACTATTCCTAGTTTAAAGTCCTAACTGCTCCCTCCACTGCAGTTGCCAGTGCTACCACCCCAGACCTAGATAAGTGAACCCCATCCCTGGCATACATGTCACTTCTGCCATAGAAGTGGTCCCAGTTGTCAATGAATGTTACTGCATTTTCCTTACAGTATTTGTCCAGCCAGCAATTGACACCAATTGCCCTGGACAACCATTCATTTCCAACTCCTCTCCTTGGCAAAATACCACATATGACAGGGTTCCCACCCTTACTCCTAATTATTTCTATTGCTGACCTATACCTGCTAATCAGGTCTTCACTCCTACGTCTGCCAACATCGTTGCCTCCAGCACTGAGACAGATAATAGGATTGCTCCCATTACCTCTCATGATGTCATCCAGACGGCTAACAATATCCTCCATCCCAGCCCCAGGAAAGCAAACTCTCTGTCTCCTACTCCTGTCCTTCAAGCAGAACGCCCTATCCATATACCTAACTTGGCTATCCCCAACAACAACAATATTCTTACCTTCTTTGGTGTCGTTCGTCGTGACGTTCCCAGTAGTCGACTCACATTCGTCGGGTAGCACTGAGAATGTATTAGATGTTTCCACAACAGTTTCCAGGCAGTCTCTTTCTTCTTCATCGTTTCTACCTTTCCATTCGTCTTCTTGATCGTCAACTTCGTTCCCTGCTGTCCAACCACTGACCAGTTTCCCTTCTTGACTTGAGGACTCAAAACAGGAGGACTACTACGAATCTTCTTGTTTTCCTCGGTCAATCGCCGAATTTCCATCTTCGCCATCCTCAATTCTTCCTTAAGCTGTTGGTAAAGTTGCTCGATGGAGGGCATCTTGCTTCAATTCTTAGAGAGCGCGCAAACAGGTCTTCACAGAGCTAAGTACACGTCACCACTGCGCAAAAGCCAACCCAACCAGGAGCCACCGCGCAGCACGTCCGCACGGCCCAATAGCGATGCGAACAATGAGAACCCTTTAAAATACCAGGCTGCGTAGCACATCCTAAGGTCACCTCATCACAGAAGGCAATGACTTACTGTGTTTCTGGCTACCTAAGATACAATGCAGGAGAGTGGTGTTGTACGGGGCACGTCGAATACAGGATGAATGCCCCAACAATGTCACAACATCAATATTACTTAAATCACTAGCGTCTATATGATACCAATGCATCGTTCACTTCGGTTCTTGGTACTATACTAAAACTGCAACTCAACTGAAGAAATATACTGAAAGTTTTTACTAGAGGCGAGGACAATGAATAATATATTATTATTGGTGTATAAGATCTAAATTAGGTTTGGCCCGAAAGTTTATGCTTTTATATCTGGCGCTGCCTTCACTAGACTGGATGACGTCTACAAATCATACTTCCATGTTCCTTTCCTTCAGCTTCGTCTAGAGTAGTGGAGCACTAACCGCATGAGAGAAGCTAAGTATTCTCTGGGAGGCACGAGAAAATTTCAAGAGTAGGGAAGGTCAATGGAAAATGTTGAGAAGAAGGGATTGCTTTATGAAAATTGCACAAAGGAAAATATTTTTGTGCATTGTGTTGCCAGGAGACGTATCATTCCCTTCCTCACACAGTCTCAGACTTCTCTGTATCGCGACGCAAGGTACTTAACCTCTCTACCTCAACACCCTCAACGCAAGGCACTTTACCTCTCTACCTCAACACCCTAGAGAGGAAGAGGAGCTACAGTTCAACTTCCTCAAGAGACTATCAAAAATATATGAAGATAAAGGCGAGACGAGGCTTCCCATTGCCTTTATTAAAGAAGGACTTTCTTACACACTCTGAGTGTTGTACACACGGCAGAGTATGTGATCATAGTTGGTTACGTTGAAAAAAAGTCAACTGTATGATGGGTCATGAAGATTACTTTTTACTGGAGCTCTAACGTTGTCAATACCGTGTTTTCCGGTATATAAGTCGCACGAGCATTACAAGTATTACAACATTATTGCTATAATGAACTGCATTTCCTTTTATAAACTCCAATTGTCAGTAACCCAAAACCTACCCTTAACACTAACCTTGAGCATGTAAGGCGCGGGGTGACTTTCCAAGACTTTTCTTAGGGAAAAAGAGCGCGCCTTATATGCCTGAAAATACGGTTCATTAATAAGACTCATGTTTCCCCTTCTGCACTGACGAAACGTCCACCTCACAGCACGTTTCTTAAGGCGAATACAGAGGTGACTTTAATGCCGGAGACAATGGAAGACTAAATTTTAAAATGGCCGGTCTCCCAGTCTTGATAGAAGGTGGCCAGTTTCTCAGTCTTGATAGAAGGTGGCCAGTTTCTCAGTCTGATAGAAGGTGGCCAGTCTCTCAGTCTTGATAGAAGGTGGCCAGTTTCTCAGTCTGATAGAAGGAGGCCAGCCTCTCAGTTTTGATAGAAGGTGGCCAGTTTCTCAGTCTTGATAGAAGATGGCCAGTTTCTCAGTCTTGATAGAAGGTGGCTAGATTCTCAGTCTTAATAGAAGGTGGCCAGTCTCCCAGTCTTAATAGAAGGTGGCCAGTCTCCCAGCCTTGATAGAAGGTGGCCAGTCTCCCGGTTTTGATAGAAGGTGGTCAGTCTCACATGCTTGATAGAAGGTGGCCAGTCTCTCAGTCTTGATAGAAGGTGGCCAGTTTCTCAGTCTTGATAGAAGGTGCCCAGTTTCTCAGTCTTGATAGAAGGTGGTCAGTTTCTCAGTCTTGATAGAAGGTGGCCAGTTTCTCAGTCTTGATAGAAGGTGGTCAGTGTCTCTGTCTTGATAGAAGGTGGCCAGTTTCTCAGTCTTGATAGAAGGTGGCCAGTTTTTCAGTCTGATAGAAGGTGGCCAGCCCCCCAGTCTTAATAGAAGGCGGCCAGTCTCCCAGCCTTGATAGAAGGTGGCCAGTCTCCCGGTCTTGATAGAAGGTGGCCAGTTTCTCAGTCTTGATAGAAGGTGGCCAGTCCCTCAGTCTTGATAGAAGGTGGCCAGTTTCTCAGTCTTGATAGAAGGTGGCCAGTTTCTCAGTCTTGATAGACGGTGGTCAGTCTCATAGTCTTGATAGAAGGAGGTCTGTCTCTCATCCTAGACTTCATGAAGGAGATCACTCCCTGGGCCCAGTTGTTACACATGTTTCTTATTCCTCAACATATCATCAGTGTATATCAGTAACATAACCATCAACATCGTCAGTACAGTAATCCCTAAAACATACAATGAGTGGCTGGTCCTAAGTCTTAACTGGGAACCTTCATACGCTAATACGCACATCCTGATGGAACGAATAATGAAAACAAGACAGATAAACTTACTTCAATAATATAGCTAACAGTTTTGTACACGAGGACAATGTAGATGGATGGTTTTCCTAGGTAATATTAGTGAGTGGTCAGCCTTGGTTAACACTCGCAACATGAAGGAAAAATAATGAGTTTTGTGATAATGATAATTATGTGAGTCATAACAGACGGTGATCATAACCAGGTATTTTCCCGAGAAATTTGTAAAGGGAGTGTTGTGGTGGTGGTGGTGGTGGTGGTAGTGGTGATGTGGTGGTAGTGGTGGTGGTGGTGATGTGGTGGTAGTGGAGGTGGTGGTGGTGATGTGGTGTTAGTGGTGGTGGTGGTGATGTGGTGGTAGTGATGGTGGTGGTGGTGATGTGGTGGTAGTGGTGGTGGTGATGTGGTGGTAGTGGTGGTGGTGATGTGGTGGTGGTGGTGGTGGTGGTGGTGGTGGTGGTGGTGGTGGTGGTGGTGGTGGTGGTGGTGGTGGAGTGGTGATGTGGTGGTAGTGGAGGTGGTGGTGGTGATGTGGTGTTAGTGGTGGTGGTGGTGATGTGGTGGTAGTGGTGATGTGGTGGTAGTGGTGGTGGTGGTGATGTGGTGGTAGTGATGGTGGTGGTGGTGATGTGGTGGTAGTGGTGGTGGTGATGGTGGTGGTGGTGGTGGTGGTGGTGGTGGTGGTGGTGGTGGTGGTGGTGGTGGTGGTGGTGGTGGTGGTGGTGATGGTAGTGGTGGTGGTGGTGGTGATGGTGGTGATAGTGGTGGTGGTGGTGGTGGTCGAGGTGGTGGTGGTGGTGGTGATGGTGGTGGTGGTGGTGATGGTGGTGGAGTGGTGATGTGGTGGTAGTGGAGGTGGTGGTGGTGATGTGGTGTTAGTGGTGGTGGTGGTGATGTGGTGGTAGTGATGGTGGTGGTGGTGATGTGGTGGTAGTGATGGTGGTGTTGGTGATGGTGGTAGTGGTGTTGATGGTGGTGGTGGTGGTAGTGATGGTGATGATATTGGTGGTGGTGGTAGTGGTGGTGGTGGTGATTGTGGTGTTAGTGGTGGTAGTGGTGGTGGTGGTGATGGTGATGGTGATAGTGGTGGTGGTGGTGATACTTGAGGTGGTGGTGGTGACATTTGTGGTGGTGGTGATATTGGTGGTGGTGGTAGTGGTGGTGGTTATGATATTGGTGGTGGTGGAATTGGCGGTGTTGGTGATGGCGGTATTGGTGGTGATAGTGGTGGCAGTGGTGGCGGTTGTGGTGATGGTGGTGGTGGTGATGGTTGTGGTGATGGTGGTGGTGATGGTGGTGGTGGTGGTGATGATATTGGTTGTGGTGGTGGTGGTGATGATGGTAGTGGTAGTAGTGGTGGTGTTTGTGATGGTGGTGGTGGTGGTGGTGGTGGTGGCGGCGGTGGTGATAGGGATCTACCTACCTGGAGTCTACCTGGATGGTATTCCGGAGATTAACGCCCAGTTGTCCAGTCCACGACCAGGCCTCCCGGTGGGTCAGGGCCAGATCAACCAGGCTGTTACTGCTGGCCGCACGTAGCCCAACATACGAACCACAGCCCGGCTGATCCGGCACCAACTTTAAGTATCTAGATGTCCAGCTCCCTCTTGAAGGCAGGCAGGGGTCTATTAGTAATTCTCTTTATGCTTGGTGGGAGGCTGTTGAACAGTCTTGGGCCCCGGACACTTATTGTGTTTTCTCTTTGTGTACCAATGGGGCTCCTACTTTTCATTGAGGGTATTTTGCACAGCCTGCCCAGTCTTGCTTTTGTAGGGATTGATTTCTGTGTGCAGATTAGGGACCATTCCTTCTAGGATTTTCCAAGTGTATATTATTATGTATTTCTCTCGCCTATGCTCCAGTGAGTACGAGCCAAGTGCTTCCAAGTGTTCCCAGTAGTTAAGGTGTTTAACGGAACTTGTATGTGCAGTAAAGGTTCTCTGTACATTCTCTAGATCTGCAATTTCATCTGCTTTGAACGGAGATGTTAATGTACAGCAGTAATCCAGCCTCGAGAGACAAGTGATTTAAAAAGGATCATCAATGGCTTAGCATCTCTTGTTTTGAACGTTTTCATTATCCATCCTGCCATTTTTTTCGCAGATGTGATAGTGGTATTATTGTGATCTTTGAAAGTGAGTTCCTTCACGTTACTTTTCCACTCTATTGTATGATTATAGTTTGTAGTATACCCAGTTCTAGTTATTATCTTCTCCAGTTTTCCATAACAGAGTAGTTGGAACTTGTCTTCAATGAACATTATTACATCCCAGGATTCCAAAAGGCCTGTTATCCTGGGTGTAAAGGGAGCAAAATAAATACAGCAGAAAAGTTTTGACTTATATTATCCTTCACCAATTTAGAACAGAAGTATGTACACTATATACACTATGTACAGTGACAGGTATTAGTGCACCCCACGGTAAGCAAGGCAGAATAGAAGCCACTAGAGAGCAGACCGTGCTTCAACCATCTCTAGAATGGGAATGACAAGGGCAGACAGGAGAGTCGTACCCACATAACCTCTGCGATTGCCAAAACCATCTTCTTATTGGCTGGAACCTAGGTACTAGTTGAACGACGGGGCCCCATCGTCAACTCTCAGTCACCTGGTTCGCTGGTTGGGGGAGATAGCCTGTAAATGAGGGTGTGTACATGCGCCGAATAAAGGTTACATACTCTTTGCATGCCACAAACATCATTTTGTTTTCCGTTGCCCATTGGAAAACTTGGTTTATATCTTCTTCGAGATTAACCGTGTCCTCTATGGATGAGTCTCATGCAGATCCCAGTATCGTCTGCAAAGGATAACACGGTGCTATGATTTACTTCTCTGTTTATGTCTGATATGAGGACGAGGAACAGGATAGGGGCGAGTACTGTGCCTTGTGGAACAGAGCTCTTCACTATGGCAGCTTCCAATTTAACTCTGTTTACCACTACTATTGAGTTCGATTGGTTAGAAAGTTGAAGATCCATCTGCCCACTTTGTCAGTTATCCCTTTAGCGCGCATTTTGTGTTATTATACCATAATCTCACTTGTCAAAGGCTTTTGCAAAGTCTGCATATACTACATCTGCATTCTGTTTGTCTTAAAGTGTATCCAAGACTATATTTTTAGTGATCCAGGCACGAGCGACCCGCTCTGAATCCTTGTTGCCCTGGATTGTGTCGTTTCGGGGTTTACAATCATGCCTCTTAGTACTCTTTCAAAGATTTTCGTGATGTGGGACGTTACAGCTGTTGGTCTATGGCTCTTAACTAATGCTTTGCTGCCACCATTATGGAGTGGGGCTATACTATCTGTTGTTTTTAATGACTGTAGAATTTCACCCATGTCTATACTCCTTCTCCATAACATACTTAGGGCACTGAAAGGGGGGTTTCTTGCAGTTCTTAATAAACACAGTGTTCCACGAATCTGGGCCAGAGGCTGAGTGCATGGGCATGTTGTCAATGGCTTTCTTAAAGTCCAGTGGAGCTGGGGTAATGTCAGAAATTTTGGCATACATTGACGGAGTTTTAAGGCTCATTCGTGAAAAAATCCTTTAGATTGCTGATCTTTAGACTGATTAGTAGCTCGTATTGAGATTTCAGTATTTCACTTCTTTCTTTGTTGTCATGTGTGTAAGTCCCATCCTGTCTGAGCAAGGGCCTGATACTGATACCATATGTGGCTTTTGCCTTGCTTTTAACATATGAAAAGAAATATTTCGAATTTATTTCAATTTCACTAATCGCTTTTAGCGCCTTCTGCCTCTCCTGGAACCTGTATGAATCATTTAACTTAAGCTCGATACTTTCCACTTCCCTTGTCAGCGCTTCCTTCCGTGTATCAGATGAAAGTGCTCTTGAGGAGCTCAGTGATTCTTCATCGTCTTCTGTAAAGGGAGAGTCTTTCTTTCTCCAGTTTACTTTTTCTCTTGTTTTCTTCTTAGGGAAATATGCCTTGAACATACTTCAGCTGCCAGGAAGTTGATCCTTTCAAGGCACTGGTTTTGATCCATGTTATTTAAGATATCTTCCCAACATGTTTCATTTAAGATATGGTTCATCTGATCCCAATTGATGTTCTTGTTGTTGAAGCTGAATTTGGTGAAGACACCTTCATAGCTGTATGCATTTTGCTGAGCAGGACTCCTGTGCATGTAAGTCTGAACTTCGATTAGATTGTGATCGGAATTTGTCGTTTTTTATATCATTATGTTTCTTACCAGGTCCTCATTATTTGTGAAAAATGAGGCCAAGTGCATTCTCCAGTCTTGTTGGCTCCACTATATGTTGGCATTGGGTGTGTTTATTACAGAGATTAAGCAACTCATGCATGTATGACTTTTCATCTGCGCTGCCTCCAGGGATTATTTCTGCTATAACATTTTTTGCTACACTCTTCCATTTTGTATGTCTTAGATTGAAGTCACCAAGGCAGCAAGATGTTTGGGGATAGGGCTAGAAGGCTTTTCGAACAGTAATCGATTTTCAGTAGCTGTTCTTTGAACTGTTGTGAAGCTGCATCTGGTGGCTTGTATACAACCAGAATGACTAGGTTTTGGCTCTCGATTTTTACTGTTAGAACTTCAACTACATTTGTGGTGTTCAGTATCTCCGTGCAGATGAGCGACTCTGTGACATACAGGCCAGTTCACCCTAGTTGCCTGTTCTTTCTGTCGCATCTAAAAAGGATGTACCCAGTTATCTATACTTCGCTGTTAAAGTGGTCTTGTGTGTGGGTCTCTGTGAAGGCTGCAAACATCGCACTTGATTCCTATAGAAGTCCACTGATGAAAAGTATTTTGTTGTTAGTGGCGGCTTAAGGCACTGTGTATTAGCATACATAATCGAGGTCGTATTGTGTTTGTTGGGGGGAGATTTTGCTGTTGGCTTCGGTGGTGGTGGTGGTGGTGATGGTGATGGTGGTGGTGATGGTGGTGATGGTGTTAGTGGTGGTGATGGTAATAGTGGTGGTGATGGAGGTGGTGGTATGGTGGTGGGGTCATGGAGTACTGAGGTCCTAGAGTCCTGGTGTCCTGGAGATCTCGGGTCCTGGAGTCCTGAGGTCCTGGAGATCTCGGGTCCTGGAGTCCTGGTGTCCTGGAGATCTCGGGTCTTGGAGTCCTGAGGTCCTGGGGATCTGGAGTCTTGGGGTCCTAGTGTACTGGGGTTCTGGGGTCCTGATGTCTTGGTGTTCTGGGGTCCTGGAGTCCTAGGGTCTATAGGGTCTGGTGATTTGGGGTCCTGGTGTACTGGAATCCTGGTGTCATGGGATCCTGGTGTACTGGAGCCTTGGGGTTCTGGGGTCCTTGTGTCTTGGGGTCCTGGTGTCTTGGGGTCCTGGGGTTCTGGAGATCTAGGGTCCACGGGTTGTGGTGTCTGGGGGTCCTGGTGTTCTGGGGTCCTAGGGTCGTGGGGTCCTATGGGTCGTGGGGTCCTAGGGTCGTGGGTCCTAGGGGTCGTGGGGTCATAGAGTCGTGGGTTCCTAGGGTCGTGGGGTCCTGGGGTGGTGGGGTCTTGGCACTAACCTCTCAGGGATGTTACTGGGACTTCCCAGCTCAGTTCAACAACTCGTTATCTGTGCTGATGCTGCCACTTTCTTGTTGCCTCTGTCACTCGTTACATATGCTACCACCCTTTGTTGTTGCAGTTACTGCTGCTGTTGCAGCGCAGTTGTTGCTTCCGCTGCTTCTTGCAAGTTGTCCCAAGAAGAACTTTTAAATGTTTAACAGATTTTTTTCTTTCAACCTTTCTTTTTATTTTGCTCATTACACAATGCGCTACTATCCACAGGATGGATCTGGTGTATACAGTAAACTAGCTCTTACCATCCACAGGATGGATCTGGCGTACACAGTAAACTAGCTCTTTCCGTCCACAGGATGGATCTGGTGTACACAGTAAACTAGCTCTTACCATCCACAGGATGGATCTGGCGTACACAGTAAACTAGCTCTTTCCGTCCACAGGATGGATCTGGTGTACACAGTAAACTAGCTCTTTCCGTCCACAGGATGGATCTGGTGTACACAGTAAACTAGCTCTTACCATCCACAGGATGGATCTGGTGTTCACAGTAAACTAGCTCTTACCGTCCACAGGATGGATCTGGTGTACACAGTAAACTAGCTCTTACCATCCACAGGATGGATCTGATGTCTTACCGTCCACAGGATGGATCTGTACACAGTAAACTAGCTCTTACCTGGTGTACATAGTAAACTAGCTCTTACCATCTACAGGATGGATCTGGTGTATACCGTAAACTAGCTCTTACCGTCCACAGGATGGATCTGGCGTACACAGTAAACTAGCTCTTACCGTCCACAGGATGGATCTGGTGTATACAGTAAACTAGCTCTTACCGCCCACAGGATGGATCTGGTGTACACACTAAACTAGCTCTTACCGTCCACAGGATTGATCTGGTGTACACAGTAAACTAGTTCTTACCGACCACAGGATGGATCTGGTGTATACAGTAAACTAGCTCTTACCGACCACAGGATGGATCTGGTGTACACAGTAAACTAGCTCTTACCGTCCACAGGATGGATCTGGTGTATACAGTAAACTAGCTCTTACCATCCACAGGATGGATCTGGTGTACACAGTAAACTAGCTCTTACCGTCCACAGGATGGATCTGGAGTACACAGTAAACTAGCTCTTACCGTCCACAGGATGGATCTGGTGTATACAGTAAACTAGCTCTTACCATCCACAGGATGGATCTGGTGTACACAGTAAACTAGCTCCTACCATCCACAGGATGAATCTGGTGTACACAGTAAACTAGCTCTTACCATCCACAGGATGGATCTGGTGTACACAGTAAACTAGCTCATACCATCCACAGGATGGATCTGGTGTACACAGTAAACTAGCTCTTACCGTCCACAGGATGGATCTGGTGTACACAGTAAACTAGCTCTTACCGTCCACAGGATGGATCTGGTGTACACAGTAAACTAGCTCTTACCATCCACAGGATGAATCTGGTGTACACAGTAAACTAGCTCTTACCATCCACAGGATGGATCTGGTGTACACAGTAAACTAGCTCTTACCATCCACAGGATGGATCTGGTGTACACAGTAAACTAGCTCTTACCGTCCACAGGATGGATCTGGTGTATACAGTAAACTAGCTCTTACCATCCACAGGATGGATCTGGTGTACACAGTAAACTAGCTCTTACCATCCACAGGATGAATCTGGTGTACACAGTAAACTAGCTCTTACCATCCACAGGATGGATCTGGTGTACACAGTAAACTAGCTCTTACCATCCACAGGATGGATCTGGTGTACACAGTAAACTAGCTCTTACCGGATGGATCTGGTGTACACAGTAAACTAGCTCTTACCATCCACAGGATGGATCTGGTGTACACAGTAAACTAGCTCTTACCGTCCACAGGATGGATCTGGTGTACACAGTAAACTAGCTCTTACCATCCACAGGATGGATCTGGTGTACACAGTAAACTAGCTCTTACCATCCACAGGATGGATCTGGTGTACACAGTAAACTAGCTCTTACCATCCACAGGATGGATCTGGTGTACACAGTAAACTAGCTCTTACCGTCCACAGGATGGATCTGGTGTACACAGTAAACTAGCTCTTACCGTCCACAGGATGGATCTGGTGTATACAGTAAACTAGCTCTTACCATCCACAGGATGGATCTGGTGTACACAGTAAACTAGCTCCTACCATCCACAGGATGAATCTGGTGTACACAGTAAACTAGCTCTTACCATCCACAGGATGGATCTGGTGTACACAGTAAACTAGCTCATACCATCCACAGGATGGATCTGGTGTACACAGTAAACTAGCTCTTACCGTCCACAGGATGGATCTGGTGTACACAGTAAACTAGCTCTTACCGTCCACAGGATGGATCTGGTGTACACAGTAAACTAGCTCTTACCATCCACATAATGAATCTGGTGTACACAGTAAACTAGCTCTTACCATCCACAGGATGGATCTGGTGTACACAGTAAACTAGCTCTTACCATCCACAGGATGGATCTGGTGTACACAGTAAACTAGCTCTTACCATCCACAGGATGGATCTGGTGTACACAGTAAACTAGCTCTTACCATCCACAGGATGGATCTGGTGTACACAGTAAACTAGCTCTTACCGCTTCTGGTTAGTAAACTAGCTTTTTGGATCTGGTGTACACAGTAAACTAGCTCTTACCATCCTCAGATCTGGTGTAAAACACAGTAAACTAGCTGGGATATCTGGTGTACACAGTAAACTAGCTCTTACCGTCCACAGGATGGATCTGGTGTACACAGTAAACTAGCTCTTACCGTCCACAGGATGGATCTGGTGTACACAGTAAACTAGCTCTTACCATCCACAGGATGGATCTGGTGTACACAGTAAACTAGCTCTTACCGTCCACAGGATGGATCTGGTGTACACAGTAAACTAGCCGCTTCGGTTAGATTTTTTTGAAAAAAGTGGGATATTAATTTTTATATGATGACTTGTGAATGTCTTTTCTGATTCACTTCAAATATTCAGCGCTAATATTACTCTGCATTACACAACTTATGCCGCACTCTGCACTTTACCAGTCACGTGCATTGAGGTAACCGTGACCAGGGATATGGAATACGGGGGATACCTTTCTAGGATGGTGAAACCAGATAAATACTTCTAGATAAGGGGTTCCTAACCTGCGGTACGTGTACACACAGGGGTACATGTACACTTCTCAAGGGGTATAAAATTTTTAGAGAGTATAACTACCGTGTACACTGCTGTACAGTGTACAATGTGCACTGTACAGTAAGGTACACCATGAGTAATGTAGAACATAAGCAATATAGAACACCCTGGTTACAAATCAAGTGATAAAGGGAACAGCCAATCAGGCAACCTCTCTTCCTTCTTTCTTTTGTGTTACTTATGTGGTTCACTTCAAAATTAATAACTCGTAAAAATCCTACCGAACGCGTTTTGAACGAGTTCTAGTCTAGTCTGAGAGCTGCGTTTGCGTCATTTGTGAGTAAAATTACCTGCGTAAAAATTTCAGGTAAGACGTAGTCATATTTGTCAATTACTTTGATTACTTCTTTAAGTGAATTGCCATTTAACGTATTTCATCCACAGACAGCAACAACCATCACACTCCCCAGGAGCTGTGAATCGACCCCTGCAACCACAAGTAGGTGAGTACACACACACACACACACACACACACACACACACACACACACACACACACACACACACACTCAAATACATTTGTTATTAAGGAAATTCATTGTCCTTACGTTTATTGTTTTTGTTAATTATAATAAACTTTTTTTTTTTTTACCCTTCAGTTATATGGTGGGCAAAACATGGAAATATTCAGAGACTTACAGTCGGAACTTACATCCGTAGTAAACAGTGGTGTTAATATTCCACAGTGTGTATACTGTGTCAAAAACCACTGGCCAATAATACACTGAAGTCAAACTTTCTCACTCGACATCTGGAGAAAGTTCATCTGGAATTCAAAGACAAAGTTCTTGACTTTTTCAAGTGTAAAGAATCAATGGTGAGGAAACAACGACTGGATCTAAGTGGTAGTAGTCTACAACAAACTGATGCAGCAGTTAAGGCATCCTGAGATGTTTCACTTATAAATGCCAAACAAAAAGTTCATACCACTGGAGAAGACCTTCCAGCAGTAAAAGTCTAACCTAACCTAACTTTATCTCCCTTATCTTACGTCGGTTTACTTGCGGCCAGTACTAACAGCCTGGTTGATCAAACCCTGATCCACCACGAGGACTGGTCTCAGACCGGGCCACGGGGGCATCAACCCTCGAAACCCTCTCCAGGTATACTTTAGGTCTAATAATACAGTCCAGCGACGAATATAAGAAATGTCAGTAGATATAATGCAGCAAGTGGCTGGTGAGATGTGTAAGTCTGAAACTGGGTTTGTAGTTCAACTTTATGAGTCCACAGATGTTACAATTTGTGCTCAGTTACATGTATTTGCTCGATATGTAGGAAATGGAGACATTAAGGAAGAGTTCTTGATGAATGCAGCACTAAAAGCAACAAAAGCAGATAGTTTAAAATGGGAAAATCTGAAAGGCTGCACATGTGATGGGGCACTGAATTTTCAGGTTATTTTGCTGATGTTTTCATTAATACCTACGATGAAAATTTAATGCTTTATATTATTATTTGGCTTGGTATATTAGCTTATGTATGTAGGTAGGATGTAACAACTACACCTCTAATTATGTTTGTTGTTGGAGAGTTTTGATTAGCCATCTGCACTTGTTAACTTCCTGTTTGCTTATTTAACATCGTGTGAAGTACAATCTGGTACCAATCACCTAACCACAACTGTTCTGTCAATCTATGTGATTTATACTGTTTTTGGTAGAGTATGTCACCTTTGGTGAGCAGGGACATACTTCTCGTAACTCTGTGCAACTCTGTTCACAGATCATTATTTAGACTTAATGATATTTGACATTTTCAAAGGTTGTGTGTCGTGAGACACACCATAGTCAGGGATTTCGTATTGCTGAACACTGTTTCAGTGATAAGGGAGTTTTATGTCTTCGTGGAGGACCTGTGGAGGGCCCCAGTTATAGTTGTTTTAGTGACCTTGTTCCTTGCCCGATGCTGTGCTGTTCTCTGCTGCCTCGAGGATTATTGCCATTTGGTGAATGTTTCGTCATATTTAAGCAAGCTGTTTCAATTCCTTGATGGTTGAGAACTTAATTTATTTAGGGACTTGTTATTGTCAATCACATTCTTAATCAAGTCAAATCTTACTAAGCCATACCAATTATTACCGAGCGCACGTACAAGCACATATATACACACATGCGGGGCCAGGAGCTTGGAATCGACTCCTGCAACCTCAACTAGGTGAGTACACATAATTATATTATTATGTTGATAAGTGAATATCAACCACGTACCAGATAGTACTTGAGAAAAATTATCTTGATGTGCCGTAGCACCATATGTATATATGTACAAATTAAAAATAAGCATTACCTTTAAATCATTAATAAGATACTACAAGATATGTGTAGGTGCTTATCTCCTTTATTCATTTACTATTCAATTTTCAGTGATTGCATAAATTACCACCTACACACCTTTGTCATTAAAGAGCTCAATTCTTATTTCGTTAATTTATATTCATCCAGTTGTAATCCCCAAGAACTATTGAGAAACTTCTTAAATAATTTACAAGATAACTGGACTAGGATATACTCTAACATCCTGTTACGAAACTAGAAACAATCGTCGCTCAACCTTTGGGACGAGCGGACGTGAGCTGAGCCTGCCCTCTGCTGTCAGCCGGTGACAACTTGGTTTTCTCAAAATGGCGCAGCCGGCAAGAAGAAGGGTAAACACTGTCGGCATTGAAGTGGTGCGTGGGGCTGTGCATGCCCACTCAGCTCAAGTTTTATTACCTGCCATCATCAGGGACACATACGGCATTGCCAACGAAGAGCTGTATGGTGTAGCCTTGAACGGGGCACATAGAATTTTTGTGAAATTTCTCAATGCAAGTGTATATGAGGACATAGTCGCCAGGTTCCAAGATCTTTGTGTACCAGTGAATCCTGCAGTGACGGTAAGGCTACATGATGTGTCCCGCCATTATACGTGGGTGAAGATAAAAAATGTACCCTTTGAGGCTAATGAGGCAGACCTACGTGCCGTCTTCGAGAAGTTTGGGACTGTTCATATGGCGACATTGGGGAAATGGAAGGAAGGATCATATTCTGGGATGCCTGAAGGAAGTTTTTCCTTAAAAATGACATTGAGGCATCCTATTCCTTCCTATATTTTCCTAGAAGACTTCAGGACTCAGGTAATGGTGACTTACGCAGGGCAACAACGTACCTGTCGATTATGTGGTGCATATGATCACATTGCTGCGCAGTGTGTTAAGCAACAGGGTACACAGGCGAAGGAGCACCATAAGGAGGCATCAGAGGACCTTGGGACGTTGGATTTGGCACGACCTGAGTCGGTTTCCTTGAACAAGGCTTGGAGTGTGGAGGTCGAGGAGGCCTTGAGGGAGGAAGAGTGTGTAACTCTTCCGAGAGAGACATGCACTACCGGGCAGGCACCGGCGACCAAAGATGTGGTGTCACTGGGTGAGGACAGGGCCGTGGAGGCTACCATTGATTCAGTCCTCCACGACCTGTTAGGGACCCCAGGAGAGGTCACAGTTGAGGGGCTTGTGGGTGCCCTGGATGCTGCTGGGGTTCCAGGTGGTGAGAGGGGGGGAGGCATGTCAGAGACCCAGGTTGAGGCTGGGTTGCAAATTGGCACAGTGGTGGCGGAAGTGCACGGGGATGGCTTCCAGGTGGAGGCGGGAAGAAAGGCTCGAGTGTCGCGGAAGAGAGCGGCAGTGCCCTCGGACGTGGACTATGTGGATGTGCTCACTCCGGCACAGCGTTCGGGCAAAAAGGTTTGGGCTGAAGTGGTTGAGCATGGACCTGGGGGGTCCAGGGGCAAGGGGCATGTGAAAGCAGATCACAGAATGGTGATTGAAGATCAAGGGCGTATAAAGGGGAAGGGGGATAAAGGTGGTGCAATACGTAAAGGAAAACCTCCATTGACAAATTCAAGAGTCTCTCTATAAATGTTAATGGTCTGAAAAATTCTAGGAAGTGTGAATGGTTTCATGAGATGCTCATTAGGTATGGTGTAGATGTAGTGTTTGTGCAAGAGCACAACCACAAGCCGGGTTGTATGTTGATGATTGAGGGGTATACTGTATATGCGGCACACTCAACGAGATTGAAAGGAGGAGTGGCTATTTTGGTGAGGGAGGCTAGCCCGTTTACTGTACATCATTGTGAGGAGGGGGGTGAGGGGAGGGTTATAAGAGTGGATGGGACATGGGGAAGAGATAAGATGTCTTTTGTGTGTGTTTATGGTCCGGCGGAGGGGGACAGCCGAGTGAAGAATGAGTTTGTACGTGAAGTGTTGGTGTATCACTTAAGGTCGCTTCCAGCATTAGCTGTGGTGGGAGGGGACTGGAATTGCGTTATACGCCGCAAGGATGTGGAACCTAGGGGAGCAGGATATTGTTCTGGCGTTCTGAGGGACCTGTTAACAGGGGTGGGGTTGGTGGATGTAGAGGGGGGGGGCGGCGTGGGAGGTGCAGCACACCTTTGTGAGGCAGGGGTATGCTGCACGGCTGGACAGGATATACGTGACAAGGAAAGCTGTGGTGCGGAGTGTAAGGGTTTTGGATGTCTTTTTTTCTGATCATAGAGGTGTTTTGGTGGATTTGGGATGGGAGGGTCGGCCGAACAGGTATAAGAGTTATTGGAAATTGAATGTTCGGTTGCTTCAAGATGTTGAGGGGAGGGTCCTATTTGCACAATGGTGGAAAGGCTTATGGGAAGGGATGGAAGTCAATGGGGATGTGTTGAGATGGTGGGATGTGACGGCGAAGACGAGGATTCGAGAGTTCTATGTCCGACAGGGAAGGCACGAGAATCAGTTGGCTTATGGGCTTATTAGGTATCTTGAGGGGCAGTTAAGGGAGTATTATGAGAGAGGAAGGGGGGGGATGGGAGCCCCTGTGGCTGACATACAAGGAGTGAAGGAACGCCTAATGGAAGTGCAAAATGAGAGGTTTGATGCGGCAAGGGTTTTAGGGGGGTTGGAGGAGGTCATGTGGGGTGATAGACCATCGGCGTGTGTCCTGCGAGGGCAGGGGCGCCGGCGCGTTGCAATGGAAATGGTGGGTTTGAGAGTTCTTGAGGACATCGAGGGGTATAGGGAGGGACAAGACTTGGTGACAACGGAGGGGATGGGAGGGTATGTTGATTCTTGGCTTAGTGCACATATGAGGAGTGTGGGTGTGAGAGAGGGGGCTTTAAGAGAGACAGGGGGATGGGTGCGGAGTGTGCTGGACAGGGACGACAGGGAACAGTTACAGGGGCCTATTGTGGAGGACGAGGTGTGGACGGCTTTAATGAGTATGAGCAGGGGTAAGGCACCGGGGATAGATGGGCTGCCTGCGGAGTTTTACATACAGCATTGGGGAGTATTAAAAGATTTTTTGGTGCAATTATTTAATATCATAAAAGAGAGGGGTGCGTTGGGACCTTTGCAGGCGACAGCACTAGTAGTTTTGGTGCCAAAGGGTGAAAGTCAGTGCACAGTGAGAGATTACCGGATGATATCACTCATGTGTGCAGACTACAAACTTTTTGCAAAAATTTTGGGAAATCGTATAAAAAAGGTCATTGGAAAGGTAATAGTGAGGGGTCAATATGGGATTCCGGGGAGATCAATGTATGAGGGGCATGGGGTTATTAGAAGGTTTATTGAGGGTCCACAAGAGGGGGAACGTGGGGTATTGGCGTTGGATTGGAGAACGGCATATGACAGTGTCGAGAGGGAGGCTCTGTGGAGAATCATGGAGTGGCAAGGGTTCGGGGAGGACATTGTGAATTGGGCACGTACTTTATATCGGGGAGCTGGGATGTGTGTACAGATAAATGGGAGGGTGGGGTTGCATGTGAAAATGGGCAGGGGATTGAGGCAAGGTTGCCCGTTGTCACAAATATTATTTGCATGTTTACAGAACCCGTTTTATAGGGCAGTGGAAATGTGCATACAGGAGGGGGTAAGGGAGGACATACGAGGTGGGAGTCCCAGTATCATAGGTTACGTTGATGACACAATTGTCCTAGTGAGTGGGAGGGAGGGATTGGAGGGTCTGGAGAGAGTTATAGATGTTTTTGGGATGGCAACAGGTATGGCAGTGAATGTGCATAAATCAAAGCTCATGATATTGGGTGAATGGGATGGGCAGGAGGGCGGGGGTGGGGGGGTGAGGTGGAGTGTCGTGGACCGGGTGAAAATTTGTGGAGTTGTGTATATGGGTAATGCTCAGATGGCGAGGGAGAATAATTCAAAGGGTGTGGTAGATAGGGTATTGGGAAGATTGTCAGGATTGAGGCCGACACATCTTACGCTACACCAGAGGGTCATTGTGGTCAATGTGCTTTTGTACAGTAAAATATGGCATGTGGCAGCTTTGTACCCTTTGGTGTATGGGGATGTCCGGAGATTGTTGAGCAGAGTTTTCCGTTTTATCTGGGGTTCAGGATGCGATTGGTTGAAAAGAGAGGTGGTAACACTTCCGGTGGCCTTGGGAGGGCTGGGGTTAATTCATTTGGAAAGAAGGTTGAAGTGTGTATATGTGAAACATGGGTTGCTAAGGGCTCGGGGGGAAGGGAGTGGAGGGTTGGGGATGCTGCAGGGAGATCTTCGGAGATGGTGGAAGGGACAAGATTTGAGAGATGGTGAGGAGTTGTTGCGTCTATTGATGATGGTCAGAGAGCCGAGAAACATGCGGGTAGGGTCCATGGAGAGGAAGATATGGCCTAGGGTGGTAGTGGCAACGGAAGGAGTGTACCCGATGTACGCATGGGAAGACATTTGGGGCCGATTAAAAGGGTTACGCATCCGGCCACGCGTGAGGGAGGTAATGTATAGGTTTCTTCACGGAATATTGCCGGGTTGTTTTACGAAATAGGCGAATAAGGGAGGGTGGGATGTGTCAGGTTTGTGGGGTAGATGAATCAGCTTTTCATGTAGTTTATTTTTGTGAAAGCCTAGGGATTGTGCGGGAATGGTTAGGGAAAGTAATCCGGTATGTGGGGGGGAAAGGGTTGTCGGTTTTGAGAGCTCTTAGTTTAGATGTAGGTGGGGTTGGGGTAAAGGTTCAAAGGGCTGTGGCTTACTTAATGGTTGATTTTGTGTATATATCATGGGCAATGAGAGACAAAGGGGCGGAGGAACGTAGGATGGCCATAGCAGCATCCTTTTATAGAACAAAGTGTCGCAACAGGGAAATATATGGTAGAAGGTGGGAGAGGGATTTCTCGGAGGGCTACAGGGACTTTCTTTTGAGGGATTTATGGTCTTTATAAGCGGTCAGGGGAATGAACGGGCTGGCCTTCCCAGGGGGGGGGGGGGTTGCAGAGGTCGATTGTGTGAGTGTGTGTGTGGAATTGTGTGAGTGTGTGTGGAATTGTGTGAGGAAGGATGTTGAGGTGATATTCAATGTGGTATTCAATGTAATGTCTTGGTGTTATTGTGAACACCGATGATTATAATTTATCTAAGGATTCCTTCATGTTTTGTAAGGATGTACAAAAGCATGTTAGTATAGAAGCATATTTTAACCTGTAATTATACATGTCTACCTATATATGAGCAATGTAACTTGTCATAATAATGAGGTTTCATACCTGTTTTTTTAACTATTGGAACGTTTTGGTATTGTATATAATGTAAGATCTTGCCTGGGGTGTTTTTGCTTATATATTGTTACAGATGTTTTTTCACATTTTCATTATATATGTTCAAGTGAATGAGTTTTTGATCTTGTGTATAGCCAGGTGAAACTGGTCAGTTTTTCACTTGGGGGGGGGGGGTAGGAGTGTAAGTAATCTCTGCAATAGCAGGTCATGTGATACACATGTCATATTATTTTAGATGTCTAATGTTGTCCATTCTCTGTAGGATGTGATGTATAGATTATCTCCGACAGTGTAAATAATCTGTCTGCTGGAGGGAATAATGTGTAACTTTATTTATTATTGTGGTAGGTTTATGTGTGTAGCGTGTTTTTAGGGTGATATATTATAAGACGCTAATTACTATCAAGGACTGTTGGTGGTTATGAGGGGTGATGGCAGACACAGTTACTAGGCATGCGGGGGGGGTTGAAGTGTGCACGATATTAATTATTACCATAGGGTATATGAGGATAGGGTGGATTGTGTTCTATGGTGGATGTGAGCCATCAGGTTCAGACATTCCTTGTATTATAGTGTCAGCCGTTTAGCTGGCTGGTTTGTGTTTATATATATATTGTCATTGAAGTTTTTAATGCTTTTACAAATGTGTATGTATAAGAGATTTGTCCCTGTGTATCTAAGGTGAAAGTGGCACGTTTTCATGGGGGGGGGGGGAGTGTAAGCTTTACTGGGTGGGTTGTATATGTATGTATGTGTGTGTATGTGTATATGTATGTATATGTGTATATGTATATATGTGTATACGTATGTATATGTATATGTATATATATATATGTATGTATATATGTATATATGTGTGTGTGTGTATATGTATATATATATATGTATATGTATGTATGACCACCTTTTCATGTGAAGCACAGTACGTACAAGCGGTGTTCATGTGAAGCACAGTACGTACAAGCGGTGTTTGATTTGAGTGCAGCAGCCAGTTCTGTCATTATATATGTGCTTCTTCAGTACTGTGTAGTCACAGTTGATTATTGTTCACTGCCTCTATCTTGTTACATATTGATTATGTACCCATATATTTTGTACCTGAGTTTGAAATAAAATATAAAAAAAAAAATTATTACCGAGCGCACGTACAAGCACATATATACACACATGCGGGGCCAGGAGCTTGGAATCGACTCCTGCAACCTCAACTAGGTGAGTACACATAATTATATTATTATGTTGATAAGTGAATATCAACCACGTACCAGATAGTACTTGAGAAAAATTATCTTGATGTGCCGTAGCACCATATGTATATATGTACAAATTAAAAATAAGCATTACCTTTAAATCATTAATAAGATACTACAAGATATGTGTAGGTGCTTATCTCCTTTATTCATTTACTATTCAATTTTCAGTGATTGCATAAATTACCACCTACACACCTTTGTCATTAAAGAGCTCAATTCTTATTTCGTTAATTTATATTCATCCAGTTGTAATCCCCAAGAACTATTGAGAAACTTCTTAAATAATTTACAAGATAACTGGACTAGGATATACTCTAACATCCTGTTACGAAACTAGAAACAGGCTAGTTGCTAGAGGGGGATCAATAAGTTGACCTAGTAGGCTCTGGAAATGTCTATACATGTATTTTAAAAATGTCGTATTTTGTAACAGGTATCAGAAGGTCTGGCCTCAGAGCTCTGTCATGGAAGTAGCTCCTCATGTAAGAATTATGTATTGCATGATCTATCGGTTTGCTTTGTCATGCAGGGACCTGCCTGGTGAGCTGTCCAGTGTATTATCGCTGGTGATCAACAGTGTTAACTATGTAAAAGAGTGTGCTCTTAACAGCCGGTTATTTAGATTGTTGTATGAAGATTTTGATACTGTCCACAGTGTACTTGGGTTCCATACTAATGTGCTCGAAGAGAATTGCTGGAATTTTTTCAACGTTCTAACAAGCATGAAGATTATGTCACTTCCATGACGGATCATTTCTTCCTTCATAATCTTGCTGATATCTTTTATGCTCTAAATATGCTAAATTAGAGTCTTCAAGGAATGGATGCAATAGTCTGTGAATTTGTGCCCAAGCTCAGAGCATTTCTTACAAAACTTTGTCTGTGTAGTGAAAATATTCGGTCCGATACCTTGGCTATATTTAATATTGTGATAGAATTTCTAGATCAGAATCCGCAATATAAACCTGATATATTCAAAGAATCAATCACGGAGCATCTTATGAAGCTGGAAGAGGAACTTGCAGAATATTTCCCAAATGTTACTGAAGATGAATTAGTGTATCTTCGATTTTTTTTCGGTGCAGATGCTCAGGTGTTGGAGGCTGGGACAGGTATGCAAGAGGAATGTTACAACTCCAGTATGATGATTCTGCACGTGATGTATATTCTGAGAGGAATTTGTTATTTTTGGTTTATGATGCTAAACTCTCACAAACTGATTGTTGAACTTCTTATTGTAGCACTGCTGTTATTTCCATCAATATGGCTTTGTGAATCAACATTTTCAGTGGTGTTGGGGAATAAATCAAAACACAGATCAAATCTCAAAACATCTGAACATGATATTCGTTGTGCAGTTGCTAAAGTTTCCCCTCGTATTAATAAACTTGTTACCAAAAACCAGGTTCATTTGTCTTATTAGTATTAATATTTAGTTTTTAGTATATTATTTTGACAAGTTTTTCTGTACTTTTACTCAGTCATGATTACTGTATATAATAGATTTATATGGGACAGCTCAAGATATTTTATAAATTCACTGAGTTCAAATTATCAGTGTTATCAGTAGTATAAAATCCTTATACAATCTCTACGCATAGAAATTTTATAATATATAAAATCAATATAATTTTATCAGTTTTTCATTCCTAATTTTTTAGGGGTACGTGGGAACCTGTCAGAATGCCCCGAGGGGAACACAGGAACAAAAAGGTTGGGAACCCCTGTTGCTCGTACTGTTGCTTCTGTCTCTTGTTGCTGCTTTTGGTCCTGCTTTGTTGCTGCTATTGTTAGGATTTGTCGCTGCAGTTTCTTCCCGTGTTATTGTTGTTTTTGTAGCTGTTGCTTGTACGGTTGCTTTTGGTTTTAATGATGTGCTCGTGTTGCTTGTTGTGGTAATATTGTTGCTGCTTTTGTTGTAGCTACAGTTATTTCTGCTAAAGATGCTTCGGTTGAGGCGGTGGCTGCCGCTCTAGCTGTTGTTGATGTTGCTGCCGTTGTTCATGTTGTTAGTGGTGCGACTGTTGTTGCTACCATAGTGAATATTGCTGGTAGTGCGGCTGTTGTTGCTACCGTTGTTTATAGTATTAATGGTGCGGCTGTTATTGCTGCAGTTGTTGATATTGCTGGTGATGTTGCTACTGTGATTGTTGTTGTTCGGTGACCCTTTACAACACGCATCACGAAAGCAAAACTTCACTCTTTGCCAGACGTGGTCATACTTATTATTATTATTATCATGGAGGAGCGCTAAACCCGTAGAGATTATACACAGCCTAAGGATGGGAGGGGTAAGGCATTCAGGCTTAATTCAGGGAATTAGAACACAGATCTAATTCCCTAGAGCAAGATCCCTGAGCTCACAACATCAAGGAACCTCCCATGAGGGAATTTTCACACAGAGAAATCCCGATTACACAATTGGACGAGTTTTGTAAAACGTGATCATAGTTCTCTCTCTACCTTATATATTCTTTGTCATGTATGTCAAACAAAAGTAGATGTTTTCCTCACGTGAAAACCAGTCATATACACTTTCTCTGAGAATATTGTTATGAGATGAGGCACAAACATAAATCACTTGGAATGTATTAAAGATTTAGTACCACATAATGACACAGTTAATAAACAAGGTGTCCATATGATCATCCTGGTATGTTGCTAATATCAACATGATTAAGCGTGGCACTTCGGGTACGTTTGATGATTATCTTATGAAGGCTACGACTTACATCAGCGGTCAGTTCATCGGTGATGTTCAGAGAGCAGACAGGGTGACTCAAGAAATCGTAATGACACGATTGCAAACAAACCATACCTGGAGTTTTGAGACTCTATGACCGCGGGTTCAATCCCGGCCGGGGGTATGGTTGTTTTTTTTAGCAGACAGGGTGTTTGATATCTTTAAGGAGTGTGAAAAGATGGAAAGGCACTGGAAGGCGCTGTTCAAGGCAAAAATCAAATATGCGATAACTGGCAGTAGTTTCTGCATGAAGACTAAAACCAAATGTGTTATAAATGAAACCTTCCCAGGCTGGGTCACCTTTATCCATGATATGACTGTTGCGGAGAAATTTTCTCCAGGAGGGGAGTATCAGCTCCCTTCAGCCCCTTTCAGCCCTGAGGGGCCCAGCCCTCTCAAAAGGGGCAAGCATCTTGTTTACTGCTACATCAAATAATTACCAGCAGATGTTTAACCAGTGTGTACCAGTTATGTGGTCATGCGGATCTTTGCAAGAAACCACTGTTGCAAGAGTGTAGTTTAAATAAGAGGAAATCAATCTCTTACCTTAGCATGACAATTACAGAAATCCTGCTCCCAGTTTATTACCATGGTAAGGATAGTGTACATTGTTGTCTTTGCTTAAGACAGCAAGAATCAAGCATTCTGCTTTGCTTCACAGTGGAAGTTTGGCAAGGAAGGGAAATGTACTTCCTACAACGCCACTGCCCCTATGTGCTAGGGGTAGTGGCGTTGAAGGAAGTTGTGGCATTTTCAGATTGCTTTTGACCCTGCTAGGGCTCACACTGACGCTGGGATAACCAACAAAGAACACTGATCCGCGCGTTTTTGTGCATAAAAGTATCTCAAAAAAAAAAAACACATCTAAACACTTACAGAGAAGTCTGATCAGCTTCTTTAGTGATAAGATTGTGAATAATGAAAAAATCTTGATGATCAGTGTAACAACGAGTGTTGCAGTCCAACAGAGTGTAGTGCGACATTCTTCAAAGAACACTGTTCTTCAATCAAGACAACGGATAACAGGGTGCAACTACGGGTCAGCTACAAATGCCCAGGTATGTTTAATAAACATGATGGGGGTAGGTCGGCTGTGCAGCGGATGTCCTGTTGTGTTTATTAATGTACCAATACCCGGTGAAACACAGGCCATCGAGCCCGTATCAGTAAGTGTTGTCAGGAATCAGTTTCTGGGATATGCTGGCATAACACTCCCTAGGGGTAATTATATTCACCCATATTTTAATAATCCAGCCTGTTGAGGGATGCATACGACAGCTTCTCAAGACATCGCCTGCAGGGACAGCTGAGTAGGCGAAAGCTGTCTATCAAGCTAAGTTTCCCCTACAATCCACTTAGTTTGTAGCATTATCCTCAACAACTGTTTTGTCCTCACTGGTAATGTTTAAAACCTCATGAACTGCAGCCAGAAAGAGGTGGACACGAGAACCTTCCATCATGAAGCTTTTGGGGTACAACATGGTGTGGCAAAGTTCTCATTGAATTACAAACACAGATATTTTTATCCTGAGGATCATTCTAACCCAAAAAGTTTGGAAGTTAGTGTCTATGTTACTCACTTCCAGAGTCTTGATGTATCAGCCACAGCTTAAGCAAATCCACAGCACTTCCTGCTTTCCATTCTCTGAGAGATATATACACCATCCTCTATCACAGTAAAAAGGAAACAAAGGACTAGGGAAGCATGGAATGTGTTTGACGAAGTCATCATTGCGCTTTACACTTTAGAAGACACATACAAAGGAAGATGAATTGAATGTTTTTTCTCCCAATGAAAAACTGGAGATAATCATGACTAACGTGGGAGTCCTGAGAGCAATGTAAACACGAATTAACTCTCAGCTAAGAGATATCCACATCTCGGTATGTATGTATATGTATATATATATACATATATATATATATATATATATATATATATATATATATATATATATATATATATATATATAATATATATATATATACATATATATATAAATATATATATATATATATATATATATATATATATATACATATATATATATATATAATATATATATATATATATATATATATATATATATATATATATATATATATATATATATATATATATATATATATATATATATATATATATATATATATATACATATATATATATACATCGTCTTCAAGTATCTTCTGCTTCTATCAACTTTTCTGTACTCGACTGAAGAAGCCTACTGTGTAGGCGAAACGTTTCGAAAAAAAGATACCTAACTGTTGCATATGTGTCTTACCTAACAATCTGTCTGTATTTTATACCATTTTAATGTTCATCTATATACATATATATATATATATATATATATATATATATATATATATATATATATATATATATATATATATATCTTCTTTCAACACACCAGCCGTATCCCACCGAGGCGGGGTGGCCCAAAAGAAAAAACTAAAGTTTCTCCTTTTAAATTTAATAATATATACAGGAGAAGGGGTTACTAGCCCCTTGTTCCCGGCATTTTAGTCGCCTCTTACGACACGCATGGCTTACGGAGAAAGAATTCTGTTCCACTTCCCCATGGAGGTAAGAGGAAATAAACAAGAACAAGAATTAGAAAGAAAATTGAAGAAAACCCAGAGGGGTGTGTATATATATGCTTGTACATGTATGTGTAGTGTGACCTAAGTGTAAGTAGAAGTAGCAAGACGTACCTGTAATCTTGCATATTTATGAGACAGACAAAAAACACCAGCAATCCTACCATCATGTAAAACAATTACAGGCTTTCGTTGTACACTCACTTGGCAGGACGGTAGTACCTCCCTGGGCGGTTGCTGTCTACCAACCTACTACCTACATATATATATATATATATATATATATATATATATATATATATATATAAAATTTATTTATTCATATATGTATATATATATATATATATATATATATATATATATATATATATATATATATATATATATATATATATATATATATATATATATATATATATATATATATATAATATATATATATATATATATATATATATATATATATATATATATATATACATACAAACATACATACATATATATATATATATATATATATATATATATATATATATATATATATATATATATATATATATATATATATATATATACATATATATATATATATATATATATATATATATATATATATATATATATATATATATATATATATATATATATTTAACAAGTCGGCTGTCTCCCACCGAGGCAGGGTGACCCAAAAAGAAAGAAAATCCCCAAAAAGAAAAAACTTTCATCATCATTCAACACTTTCACCTCACTCACACATTATCACTGTTTTTGCAGAGGTGCTCAGAATACAACAGTTTAGAAGCATATACGTATAAAGATACACAACATATCCCTCCAAACTGCTAATATCCCAAATCCCTCCTTTAAAGTGCAGGCATTGTACTTCCCATTTCCAGGACTCAAGTCCGGCTATATAAAAATAACCGGTTTCCCTGAATCCCTTCACTAAATATTACCCTGCTCACACTCCAACAGATCGTCAGGTCCCAAATACCATTCGTCTCCATTCACTCCTATCGAGCACGCTTGCTGGAAATTCAAGCCCCTCGCCCACAAAACCTCCCTTACCCCTTCCTTCCAAACTTTTAGAGAACGACCCTTACCCCGCCTTCCTTTCCCTACAGATTTATACGCTCTCCATGTCATTCTACTTTGATCCATTCTCTCTAAATGACCAAACCACCTCAACAACCCCTCTTGAGCTCTCTGACTAATACTTTTATTAACTCTACACTTTCTCCTAATTTCCACACTCCGAATTCTCTGTATAATATTTACACCACACATTGCCCTTAGACAGGACATCTCCACTGCCTCCCACCTCCTCCTCGCTGCTGCATTCACAACCCAAGCTTCACACCCATATAAGAGTGTTGGTACTACTATACTTTTATACATTCCTGTCTATGCCTCCATAGATAACGTTTTTTGACTCCACATATACCTCAACGCACCACTCACCTTTTTTACCTCATCAATTCTATGATTAACCTCATCCTTCATAAATCCATCCGCCGACACGTCAACTCCCAAGTATCTGAAAACATTCACTTCTTCCATACTCATCCTCCCCAATTTGATATCCAATTTTTCTTCATCTAAATCATTTGAAACCCTCATCACCTTACCCTTTTCTATGTTCGGTTTCAACTTTCTACCTTTACACACACTCCCAAACTCATCCACTAACCTTTGCAATTTTTCTTTAGAATCTCCCATAAGCACAGTATCATCAGCAAAAAGCAACTGTGTCAATTCCCATTTTGTATTTAATTCCCCATAATTTAATCCCACCCCTCTCCTGAACACATTAGCATTTATTCTTTTACAACCCCATCTAGAAATATATTAAATAACCATGGTGACATTACACATCCCTGTCTAAGACCTACTTTTACCGGGAAGTAGTCTCCCTCTCTTCTACACACCCTAACCTGAGCCTCACTATCCTCATAAAAACTCTTCACTTCATTTAGCAACTTACCACTTATTCCATATACTTGCAACATCTGCCACATTGCTCCCCTACTCACTCTATCATATGCCTTTTCTAAATCCATAAATGCAATAAAAACTTCCCTACCTTTCTCTAAATACTGTTCACATACATGCTTCAGTGTAAACACTTGATCTACACATCCCCTTTTGTCCCGCTTCCCTTTATATAAAGGGACTATACATGCTCTCTGCCAATCCCTAGGTACCTTCCCCTCTTTCATACATTAATTAAACAAAAGTACCAACCACTCCAACACTATATCCCCCCCCTGCTTTTAACATTTCTGTCATGATCTCATCAGTTCCAGCTGCTTTACCCCCTTTCATTCTACGTAATGTCTCACGTACCTCCCCCACACTTACATTCTGCTCTTTTTCACTCCTAAAAGATGGTATACCTCCCTGGCCAGTGCATGAAATTACCGCCTCCCTTTCTTCCTCAACATTTAAAAGTTCCTCAAAATATTCTCGCCATCTACCTAATACCTCCATCTCCCCATCTACTAACTCCCCTACTCTGTTTTTAACGGACAAATCCATACTTTCCCTAGGCTTTCTTAACTTGTTTAACTCACTCCAAATTTTTTTCTTATTTTCATAAAAATTTCTTGACAGTGCCTCTCCCACTCTATCATCTGCTCTCCTTTTGCACTCTCTCTCTCACCACTCTCTTCACATTTCTTTTACTCTCCATATACTCTACTCTTCTTATAACACTTCTGCTTTTTAAAAACCTCTCATAGGTAACTTTTTCTTTTTTATCACAACCTTTACTTCATCATTCCACCAATCACTCCTCTTTCCTCCTGCATCCACCCTCCTATAACCACAAACTTCTGCCCCACATTCTAATACTGCATTTTTAAAAATATTCCAACCCTCTTCAACCCCCCCCCCCACTGCTCATATTTGCACCAGTTCACCTTCCTGCCAATACGTAGTTGCTTACATCTTGCCCGAACTTCCTCCTCCCTTAGTTTATACACTCTCACCTCCCTCTTACTTGTTGTTGCCATTTTCCTCTTTTCCCATCTACCTCTTACTCTCACTGTAGCTACAACTAAATAATGATCCGATAGATCAGTTGCCCCTCTATAAGCGTGGACATCATGGAGCCTACCCATCAACCTTTTATCCACCAATATAAAATCTAACAAACTACTTTTATTACGTGCTATATCATTCCTTGTATATTTATTTATCCTCTTCTTCATAAAATATGTATTACTTATTACCTAACCTCTTTCTACACATAGCTCAATTAAAGGCTCCCCATTTTCATTTACCCCAGGCACCCGAAATTTACCTACTACTCCCTCCACAACATTTTTTTCCCGCTTTAGCATTGAAATCCCCAACCATCATTACTCTCACACTTGGTTCAAAACTCCCCACGCATTCACTCAACATTTCCCAAAATCTCTCTCTCTCCTCTACACTTGAAACCCCTGACCTAATCCTATTTATTCCTCTCCACTGAAACTCTCCCACCCCCTTCAGCTTTGTTTCACTTAAAGCCAGGACATCCAGCTTCTCATTCATAACATCCACAATCAACTCTTTCTTATAATTCGCACAACATCCACGCACATTCAGACTTCCCACTTTGACAATTTTCTTCTTTTCATTCTTTTTAGTATTATTACCATTGTCCTCTTCGCTTTCGGGCTGAGTGGACGCACTGCGCAAACAGCTCTTGCTTTCTCTGGTGCGCAACTTCCTGTTTTCACCAAGATGGCTGCCAGCTACCGCAGGCGGAGCAACACCGTGTGTGTTGACCTTGTTAAAGGGGCAATATACCCCACGAATGCCCCTGTTTTATTACCAACGATTATACGGGACACGTTTGGCATTGATGTTGAAGACTTACACGGAATAGCACTTAATGGATCATCACGAATCTTCATAAAGTTCTGCACAGTGGAGGCATATGAAAGGACGGTGACTCAGTACCAGGAGAAGAACATCACCGTATCATCTGGTCTGGAGGTACGCCTGCGGGATGCCTCAAAATACTACACCTGGGTGAGGATCCGCAACGTCCCTTTCGAGGCAGACGATGTAGATATCAGAGAGACATTTCAAAGATATGGTGAGGTGCATGACATTACTTTAGTTCGATGGACGGAGGGAATCTATGAAGGGTTGCCGGCTGGATCTTACACCGTCAAGATGTCTTTAAGAAGACCTATTCCATCGTATGTTGTCCTGGAGGATTTTAGGACACAGCTGTACGTGACCTACGCGGGACAACGAAAGACGTGTCGCCTGTGCGGCGCTTTTGACCACATGGCGGCCGGATGTGGTAGAGCAGCAGCGCCGCGGCCTTGGGAGCGGCAAGTAGCCACGGAGTCTCAGGCGGAACCTCTACCGAAGAATTTGAGTGCGGCAGGCAAAGGTAATTGGGCGGACGAAGTGGAGGGCGTGTTGGAGAATTGTGTGACACTACCAGTGGCTTCGGATATTCCCCCGCAAGCGGGCCCGGGAGTTGAGCAGCAGCCTGTGGGGGTGGGAGAGACCGGTGCTCCACAGGAGTTATCTACGCCCCTACAGGAGGTGATTAAGTCTTTCCTGGATGTGCCTGCGGAGGAGAACCCAGCTACAGACAGGAGCATTCTGACGGTTGAGAAGGACTTGATTGAGCAGATTCCAGAGCCTCTGGGGTCAGAGCCTGGCATGTTGCAGTTGATACAGGTGGAAGCTGAGGTGCACAAGGGCAATGGAAATACTGATATGGAAATTGAGGGCACATCTAGAAAGAGGGCTGGAGGCTCGTCGGATGAGGAGGTTATAACACCAGCTCAGCGTACAGGGACGAAGACGTGGGCAGGAGTGATTAAGAAAGGGCGGAGTAGTGTACAGGGGGGGGAGGGGGTACAGGCGGGAAAGAGTGTACGAGAAAAGACAGAAGCAGCAAAAAGTGGAACAGACAGGACACAGAGACATAGAGGAAAGCCACCCTTTCTGAATCTTTAAGTGTCTAACGATAAACGTGAATGGCCTTAGAGCTGACGGTAAACGAGTATGGTTGGAGGATGTTTTGCGGCGTTTTAATATTGATGTGTGTTTTATTCAAGAACACAATTTCAAGTACAGCAGAGAGTTGAGGCTGAACGGTTTTAGGATGTATGTTGGTAGTTCAGGGAAATTAAAGGGTGGGGTGGCAGTGGCAGTGAGGGAGTCCAGCCCATTCCACATGCTCAAGTGGGAAGAGGGAGGGGAGGGGAGGGTGGTGAGGGTGGAAGGGATATGGGGCGAGATTAGAGTATGTTTTCTGGGGATATATATGCCGGCAGATAGTAACATACGGGTTAAGGTGAATTTTGTAAGGGAGGTTTTGCTTTTCTACATGCGGGGTTTACCAATGGTTTCTATAATAGGTGGGGATTGGAATTGTGTAATCAGGAATAAGGATGTGGAACCGAGAGGGGCAGGGTGTGTGCTTGGGGTATTGAGGGATTTGTTGAGGGATGCAGGGGTTTATGACATAGTCAGGGGCGATGGGTGGAAAGTAGAGCACACGTTTCTGCGGAGGGGTTATGCTGCCAGGTTGGATCGTATATATATAACTCGAGATATAACAGTAGAACGTGTAATGACGATAGATTTAGGTTTTTCGGACCATCGTGCCGTTTTGGCAGAGATGGCATGGGAAGGGATGGTTCGTAGGTATGTGGGTTATTGGAAAATGAATGTGAGGCTACTCCAGGGAGAGGAGGAGGGGTTGTTTTTTAGGGAATGGTGGAAGCAACTATGGGAGGCTCGCAACGAAGAGGAGGATGTTTTGCAATGGTGGGAGAAGCACGCTAAATTGCAGATTAGGGACTATTACCAGCATAGAGGAAGGGATGAGGCGAGGTGGAGGTATGGTTTACAGAAATATTTAGAGGGGCAGCTAAATGATTGTTATGAAGGGGGAGGGGGGGCTAGACATGGAGAAATAGAGGTTTTAAGGGGAAGATTGAGGGATATACAAAACTCTCGTTTTGATGCGATACGTGTGAGGGAAGGTTTAGAGGAGGTTCTATGGGGTGACAAACCGTCAGGATGTGTTTTGAGGAGATTTAGGAATAGGCAACAGATGACCACGATTATGGGATTAGAGGTGTGTAAAGGGGTGGGGGGATATAGGGTGGGGCAGGTACTTAGTACCACCGATGGAATGAGCAATTATGCTGATTATTGGTTTAGGGAGAATTTTAAGCAGAGGGAGGGTGGCGAGAGGGAGGGAGAGATTCTGGGAGAAGGAATTCGAGGTTTTTTAGGGGAGGAGGAGAGGGCGGTAATAGAGGGTAGGATCAGTGAGGAGGAGGTGGAGGAGGCGATAATGGGCTTGAGTAGGGGAAAAGCGCCGGGCATTGATGGAATTCCTAATGATTTCTATATTACACATTGGGATTGTATGAAGGAATGTCTGGTCCGGTTGTTTAACTGTATGAAGGAAAGGGGAGTGTTGGGGGAATCGCAGGGCACGGGGGTAGTAGTTTTGGTCTATAAGGGAGGGGGGGGGAAGACCTTGGGTGCTTTTAGGGCGATCTCCCTCATGTGTGCAGATTATAAAGTTTTTGCGAAGGTTTTAGGTAACCGTATGAAAAAGGTGCTTGACCGAGTCCTACATAGAGGACAGTGTGGGATTCCAGGTCGAAGTATGCGTGAGGGGCATGGAAGAATTAAGGATTTTGTGGAGGGTAGACAACGGGGGGGGATCTTGGGGATTGATTGGAAGCAGGCTTATGACAGTGTAGATAGACATATGTTGTGGTGTATTTTGAAAAAACAGGGTTTTGGTGATGAGATTGTGCGCTGGGCGACTACTTTGTATACGCCTGCAACGGTCAGGGTTCAGGTTAATGGGAAGTTAGGGTTGCCAGTGCAGATGGGGATGGGTTTGCGACAGGGTTGCCCCTTGTCTCAAATCCTCTTTGCATGCATGCAGGACCCTTTTTATAGGCTTATAGAGGAAGGAGTGTGGGAACAGGGAGAGGTGGGTCCTGGGAGATGTGGTATTGTGGGGTATGTGGATGACACCACAGTTTTGGTTGGAGGGGAAATAGGATTGGGGAATGTGGGACGTATAATAGAGATTTTTGGTGGGGCGACAGGGATGAGGGTTAATGGAGCAAAGTCAAAGATTTTAGAAGTAGGCACGTGGGTGGGGGGGGGGGGGTTTGGGGGAACAGTATGGGTGGAACGTAGTGGATAGAATTAAGATATGTGGGGTTGTGTATATGGCGGACGCTGGGGAGGCACAGAGAATAAATTCCAAAGAAGTAGTGAGTAGAGCGATGGGTAGGATGCGCGGGTGGAGGGCTGGGGATATAACATTGCAGCAGAGGGTGGTGGTAGTAAATACACTTGTGTACAGTAAAGTGTGGGGCGTGGCAGAAATATATCCCCTGAGGTCGTGTGATATTCAGGAACTGGAGAGGGTGGTTTTGAGGTATGTGTGGGGTTATGGGAAGCCATGGCTACGGAAGGAGGTGGTGACGATGGGCGTGCGGCAGGGTGGGCTGGGTCTTATACCTTTGGACACACGAGTGAAGGCAGTGTATGTGAAGCAGCGATACTTGAGGGGGGGAGGGGAGAGGGGTAGAAGGGTGGGAGAGGTCATGAAGGATGTGCGAAAATGGTGGAAGGGAAAGGAACTACTGGAGTGTGAAGATATGGTGCGAAATTTGTTGGCAGTAAGGGAAGCAAAAAAAGTAAGGGTAAGTAGGCTTGGGAGGATAGGTAGGCAGGGTACAGTGATACAGGGAGTAGCTACATACCCAATGTATGATTGGAAGGGCATTTGGGAAGACTTTCGGAAGATCAGATTAAAGCCAAGGGTTCGTGAAGTGGTTTATAGATTCTTTATGGGAATTCTAGCTACAAGGTCAGTGTTATATAGAATGGGTTATGTAGGTGCTGGCACTTGTTTGCATTGTGAGGAAGAGGAGACGGCTTTTCATGCCATATATTTTTGTGAAACCTTGGGTTTTGTAAGGGCATGGTTAGCGAGAGTTCTGGGTATAGTGGCGGGAGGGGGAAGAAACATTTCGACTTTGAGGGCTTTGCATTTCGATGTGGGAGGGGTTTCCAAGGACGTTCGGAGGGCAGTGATGTATATAGTGGCAGATTTTTTGTATGTGTCTTGGTGCATGCGGGAGGTGGGGGGTGAATATAGGGTGCGGGCGCTTGCGGCGAGTGTGTATCGTACAGTATGCAGAAATAGGCTACTATATGGGAGGTTGTGGGTAAATAGTTTTCCCTTGGGTTATCGTAATCTATCGGTGGGTGTAATGTTAGGGTTGGGTGTAGTTTAGAGCTGGATTGGGCTGGTTCTCCCTAAACTGGCATTTTTGTTCTTTTTTGAGATTAGTGGAGGATGGAAGGTGGAATAAAAGTGTGTGGTAGTGGAGCATATGGGTGTAAAGTCGTTAGGAAAGGGGGGGGGCGTAGGGGGGGTGAACTGGTGACTTTTGGTTGAGACGGGTTTTATGACTTTCGACGTCAGGTACGAACTTGAGCATGGAAGGGAACGTGAGTTTGTGTTTTTTTTTTTAATACAGATAGCATGGGGTCAGGGGATGGCAGGGGGTGGCTTTCTGAAGTGTCTTTTGCCAGGTTGGTTTTGTTCATGATTGAGGTAGTACTGCCCGGTACATGTTTTATTAGGAGCCATAAGTTATATTGTGTAACTTAGTGCATGACAGAGTAAGTCTGATATTGCTCTGGAACATTGTTTAAATGGCTTTAGATTTAAAGGCATAATACATCTATAGGTTTGCATGAAGTGTATATATTAGACTTAGTACTGAATCCAACATTGTATAAAACTTTTATATTTAGCATAAGATGTTTTTTGACGTTTTGTATTGTGTAAAAGTTATTGTTGGTCCATTTATTTGAACAATTTTTCATATTTTGTTAGTTGTTTGTTAGTTTTTATTTATATATAAATTTTATAAAATGTAAGCTAGTAAATGCTAAGATCTGTTAGTTTGTATGTACTAACTGTCAAAAAATAACATGATTCTTTTTGATTTAGGTTATACACTTTTGTCATGTCATGTGTATATATGCACATTGTTTCAGGCTAAGTACATGAAAAGGGGGGTTACCACTATTATGTGGCTGCAAGGGTTTATCATCCTGCACATTGAAAGGGATTGAGAGAGAGATACTATAGTGTAAGGGTTTAGTTCAATGGATTAGGTATATTTTGTGGTGAGATTATAAATTGTGTAAGTTTTGTTTTTCTTGTCTTTTGACAAAAACAGTTTTTATGTCTATATTTTGGTACCATGTAAGTTTTCAATAAAATATAAAAAAAAGTATTATTACAGGAAAAGGGGTTACTAGCCCATTGTTCCCGGCATTTTAGTTGACTTTTACAACACGCATGGCTTACGGACGAAAGATTCTTATTCCACTTCCCCATGGATATATATATCAATATATATATATATATATATATATATATATATATATATATATATATATATATATATATATATATATATATATATATATATATATATATATATATATATATATATATATATATATATATATATATATATATATATATATATATATATATATATATATATATATATATATATAATATATATATATATATATATATATATATATATATATATATATATATATATATATATATATATATATATATATATATATATATATATAATATATATATATATATATATATATATATATATATATATATATATATATATATATATATATATATATATATTTATATATATATGCAGAACAACCACTGTGAAAAAATAGTGAAATTCCAAGCGCTTTCGTGACTTCTTACATTATCATAGTTCCTTGATAATATGAACAGTCACGAAAGCGTTGGAATTTCACTATTTTT
>NC_091346.1:3140316-3207625 GCF_038502225.1 Cherax quadricarinatus
TCAGCAAAAAGCAACTGTGTCAATTCCCATTTTGTATTTAATTCCCCATAATTTAATCCCACCCCTCTCCTGAACACATTAGCATTTATTCTTTTACAACCCCATCTAGAAATATATTAAATAACCATGGTGACATTACACATCCCTGTCTAAGACCTACTTTTACCGGGAAGTAGTCTCCCTCTCTTCTACACTCCCTAACCTGAGCCTCACTATCCTCATAAAAACTCTTCACTTCATTTAGCAACTTACCACTTATTCCATATACTTGCAACATCTGCCACATTGCTCCCCTACTCACTCTATCATATGCCTTTTCTAAATCCATAAATGCAATAAAAACTTCCCTACCTTTCTCTAAATACTGTTCACATACATGCTTCAGTGTAAACACTTGATCTACACATCCCCTTTTGTCCCGCTTCCCTTTATATAAAGGGACTATACATGCTCTCTGCCAATCCCTAGGTACCTTCCCCTCTTTCATACATTAATTAAACAAAAGTACCAACCACTCCAACACTATATCCCCCCCCTGCTTTTAACATTTCTGTCATGATCTCATCAGTTCCAGCTGCTTTATCCCCTTTCATTCTACGTAATGTCTCACGTACCTCCCCCACACTTACATTCTGCTCTTTTTCACTCCTAAAAGATGGTATACCTCCCTGGCCAGTGCATGAAATTACCGCCTCCCTTTCTTCCTCAACATTTAAAAGTTCCTCAAAATATTCTCGCCATCTACCTAATACCTCCATCTCCCCATCTACTAACTCCCCTACTCTGTTTTTAACGGACAAATCCATACTTTCCCTAGGCTTTCTTAACTTGTTTAACTCACTCCAAATTTTTTTCTTATTTTCATAAAAATTTCTTGACAGTGCCTCTCCCACTCTATCATCTGCTCTCCTTTTGCACTCTCTCTCTCACCACTCTCTTCACCTTTCTTTTACTCTCCATATACTCTACTCTTCTTATAACACTTCTGCTTTTTAAAAACCTCTCATAGGTAACTTTTTCTTTTTTATCACAACCTTTACTTCATCATTCCACCAATCACTCCTCTTTCCTCCTGCATCCACCCTCCTATAACCACAAACTTCTGCCCCACATTCTAATACTGCATTTTTAAAAATATTCCAACCCTCTTCAACCCCCCCCCCCCCCACTGCTCATATTTGCACCAGTTCACCTTCCTGCCAATACGTAGTTGCTTACATCTTGCCCGAACTTCCTCCTCCCTTAGTTTATACACTCTCACCTCCCTCTTACTTGTTGTTGCCATTTTCCTCTTTTCCCATCTACCTCTTACTCTCACTGTAGCTACAACTAAATAATGATCCGATAGATCAGTTGCCCCTCTATAAGCGTGGACATCCTGGAGCCTACCCATCAACCTTTTATCCACCAATATAAAATCTAACAAACTACTTTTATTACGTGCTATATCATACCTTGTATATTTATTTATCCTCTTCTTCATAAAATATGTATTACTTATTACCTAACCTCTTTCTACACATAGCTCAATTAAAGGCTCCCCATTTTCATTTACCCCAGGCACCCGAAATTTACCTACTACTCCCTCCACAACATTTTTTTCCCGCTTTAGCATTGAAATCCCCAACCATCATTACTCTCACACTTGGTTCAAAACTCCCCACGCATTCACTCAACATTTCCCAAAATCTCTCTCTCTCCTCTACACTTGAAACCCCTGACCTAATCCTATTTATTCCTCTCCACTGAAACTCTCCCACCCCCTTCAGCTTTGTTTCACTTAAAGCCAGGACATCCAGCTTCTCATTCATAACATCCACAATCAACTCTTTCTTATAATTCGCACAACATCCACGCACATTCAGACTTCCCACTTTGACAATTTTCTTCTTTTCATTCTTTTTAGTATTATTACAGGAAAAGGGGTTACTAGCCCATTGTTCCCGGCATTTTAGTTGACTTTTACAACACGCATGGCTTACGGACGAAAGATTCTTATTCCACTTCCCCATGGATATATATTATATTATATATATATATATATATATATATATATATATATATATATATATATATATATATATATATATATATATATATATATATATATATATATATATATATATATATATATATATATATATATATATATATATATATATATATATATATATATATATATATATATATATATATATATATATATATATATATATATATATATATATATATATATATATATATATATATATATATATATATATATATATATATATATATATATATATATATATATATATATATATTTATATATATATGCAGAACAACCACTGTGAAAAAATAGTGAAATTCCAAGCGCTTTCGTGACTTCTTACATTATCATAGTTCCTTGATAATATGAAAAGTCACGAAAGCGTTGGAATTTCACTATTTTTTTCACAGCGGTTGGTCTGGATATATATATATATATATATATATATATATATATATATATATATATATATATATATATATATATATATATATATATATATGTATATATATATATATATATATATATATGTGTGTGTGTGTGTGTGTGTGTACGTGTGTGTGTACTCACATTTTTGTACTCACCTATTTGTGGTTTCAGGGGTCGAGTCTTAGCTCCTGGCCCCGCCTCTTCACCGGTTGCTACTGGGCCCTCTCTCTCCCCTCTCCATGAGCTTTATCAAACCTCGTCTTAAAACTGTGTATGGTTCCTGTCTCCACTACGTCATTTTCTAGGCTATTCCACTGCCTTACAACTCTATGACTGAAGAAATACTTCCTAATATCTCTCTGACTCATTTGTGTCTTCAACTTCCAATTGTGGCCTCTTGTTTCTGTGTCCCCTCCCTGGAACATCCTGTCTTTGTCCACCCTGTCTATTCCACGCAGTATTTTATATGTCGTTATCATGTCTCCCCTGACCCTCCTGTCCTCCAGTGTCGTCAGGCCGATTTCCCTTAATCTTTCTTCATAGGACATTCCCCTTAGCTCTGGAACTAACCTTGTCGCAAACCTTTGTACTTTCTCTAGTTTCTTGACGTGCTTTATCAAGTGCGGGTTCCAAACAGGTGCTGCATACTCCAGTATGGGCCTGACATACACGGTGTACAGTGTCTTGAACGATTCCTTACTGAGATATCGGAATGCTGTTCTCAGGTTTGCCAGGCGCCCATATGCTGCAGCAGTTATCTGATTGATGTGTGCTTCCGGAGACATGCTCGGTGTTATACTCACCCCAAGATCTTTCTCCTTGAGTGAGGTTTGCAGTCTTTGGCCACCTAGCCTATACTCTGTCTGTGGTCTTCTGTGCCCTTCCCCTATCTTTATGACTTTGCATTTGGCAGGATTAAATTCGAGAAGCCATTTGCTGGACCAGGTGTCCAGTCTGTCCAGGTCTCTTTGAAGTCCTGCCTGGTCCTCATCAGATTTAATTCTCCTCATTAACTTCACATCATCTGCAAACAGGGACACTTCTGAGTCTAACCCTTCCATCATGTCGTTCACATATACCAAAAATAGCACTGGTCCTAGGACCAACCCCTGTGGGACCCCGCTCGTCACAGGTGCCCACTGTGATACATCATTAGGTACCATGACTCGTTGTTGCCTCCCTGTCAGGTATTCTCTGATCCATTGCAGTGCCCTTCCTGTTATATGCACCTGATGCTCTAGCTTCTGCGCTAATCTCTTGTGAGGAACTGTGTCAAAGGCCTTCTTGCAGTCCAAGAAGATGCAATCAACCCACCCCTCTCTCTCGTGTCTTACTTCTGTTATTTTATCATAAAACTCCAGAAGGTTTGTGACACAGGATTTGCCTTCAATGAATCCATGCTGGTTGGCATTTATACTCTTGTTCCGTTCCAGGTGCTCCACCACTCCCCTCCTGATAATCTTCTCCATAACTTTGCATACTATACACGTCAATGACACAGGTCTATAGTTTAGTTCCTCTTTTCTGTCTCCTTTTTTAAAAATGGGAACTACATTTGCCGTCTTCCATACCTCAGGTAGTTGCCCAGTTTCCAGGGACGTGTTGAAGATTGTGGTAAGTGGCACGCACAACATATCTGCTCCCTCTCTAAGGTCCCACGGGGAGATGTTGTCCGGTCCCATTGCCTTGTGTGTGCGCTTGTCGAGTCCGAGCTCCTGGCCCATGTGTGTGTATGTGTGTGTGTGTGTGTGTGTGTGTGTGTGTGTGTGTGTGTGTGTGTGTGTGTGTGTGTGTGTGTGTGTGTGTGTGTGTGTGTCGTGCTATATAAGTAAGACTGCGATTTTGGCTTAAATAGCAACGCTCTTCTTGCCAAATAAGAGAAGCGAAAGTTTGTGTATGCAACAATTTCGCAAAAATCATTCTGAACCTAATGAAAAAAATATTTTTCATTGTGTTTGTTTATTATTAAATTACTGTAAACTTATCTAAAATATATTTAGTTGGATTAGACTAAATTAAATTGCGCTTGTTATAATAAGGTTAGGTAAGTTTTCTAATTTTTTTTGGTACAAAATTATTCATTTTAATTTTAACATAAATGAAAAAAATATATCTTTAAACGTATAAGAGAAAATTTTAGAAAGGACTTAATTTTAAATGAGTTCTTGCTAATTGACCAGTTTTACATATTCGGCACAACATTATATATATATATATATATATATATATATATATATATATATATATATATATATATATATATATATATATATATATATGTCCTCGGATCACGGTAAAACACCTAGCACTACTGGGTGCTTGATTTGTTGTCCAGTGGGTTAGAGCGTCATGTGACATGTGATTTTCACTCACCACGAGGCTGGACCAAAAGGACATGATTTCGAATAGTAGACAAATATATATACCTGTCCCACTCGGTGTGAAATGTATGACTGAAAATAAAGGAAATTACGACGAGCAGCAATTTTTAAAACAAATACTATTAAAAACATTCTAAAACGAGTTGGATTTACCCATCAATAATTATGGAAATCAGGAAAATATTTAACGTACACTGCCGTGTGACGACGTCAAGAATAAGTGAAATATTTCACTTCTAGTTAAAAAAGTGAACAGCGGGAGTGTTGGGCACTCCAGCCACGTCCTGTAATTATGACCTTGAGTCTTCAACCTAATTTCTGACGTCATGGGGAAGGTACCAACATACATGGTCCTTATTTTTAAGTGGTGGACCAGTATACCAGAGGAAGACCTCGGTCCTGTGACCAAAAACTCCAGTTAGAGGGTCATTACGTGACTAAGATCTTTGATAAATTAGACACATGTGCAACTCTTGGGTATCTTTATTGAGGAAACGTTTCGCCACACAGTGGCTTCATCAGTCCATACATAGGAGAAACTTGAAGAACGGGAGGAGAATGAGGTAATCAGTCCCTCAACCTTGAGTCGATGTGTTCATCTACAAACTAAGATCTTTGTTGGGAATCACTTGTGTGTCAGTACCACTAAATACCGACACAAGGAAGGATGTACTACCCTCACACACGCCTCATTTCCGGGAAATAGAACAGCAACCGCCTGTGTTTTGAAACTCCACTTCCAGCACACTCTCCCACGGAGAGTATACCTGACGCACCTACACACAAAAAGTTTACACTCTTGTGTACGCTATTGATACAAAAAATTATATTTTAATGTGAATGTTTTTCTAGTAACTTGACATTTATGTGGAAGCACGAGCAACAGCATCAGCTTCAGATAATAATAAGTTCTGTAGCTCGGTTGGTAGCGCACTCAGCTCACACGCTGAGGTCCGTGGTCCGATCCCCGGTACGGGTGGAAACATTGGGACGTGTTTCCGTAAGACACCTGCTGTCCCTGTTCACCTAGCATTAATTAGGTACTCGGGTGTTAGTCTACTGGTGTGGGTTGCACCCAGGGGACAAAATTAGCGTAATTTCCCCGAAATGCTTTGCATAACAAGGAGCTTTTTATATAGTAAGCCATTCATGTCAACTAGGTCTGTATAATAATAATAACAATAATAATAATAATAATAATAATAATAATAATAATAATAATAATAATATCTTTATTTCTACATGTACAAGGTATACAGTCCTACCTGACATCAGTGACATACTACTACACAGAAAGCCGCTTGGTATGCAGAACATTTCGGGCAAATTAGGTCAGTTTTTTCCCAGGATGTGACCCACACCAGTCCACTAACACCCTGGTACCCATTATTACTGATGAGGGAACATGGACAATCGGTGTAAGGAAACACGCCCAATGTTTCCACCCCTTTGTAGGGAATCGAACCCGGACCATCACTGTGTGAAACGAGTGCTTTTTGCCACCAGGCTACGGGCCACCATATGTTGCACATGTACCTGTAGAAATATAGATTATTATTAATAACAACAGCAGGATATTAAGAGATAGCGTGTGCGCAGTTAGACAGGTGTTTCAGATTGCAGACAAGATTATTATTACTATAATCAAAAAGAAGCGCTAAACCACAAGGGCTTTGCAGATGAGAGGCTGTTATTTGAAGTCATCGCGACTAAAGGGAAGAGAGCAAGGAGGAATAAACACACAGACAGAGAGAGAGGAGGTGAGGCGTGTGTAGATAATAGAGGATCATAAGGAACAGTCACGAAATTTCGTGAGTCACGACTTCCCCTAAGATCTGACCTGTGGTCACACAGTTGCTGGTACACGGAACTGCCTCGCTCACTGACGGTTCTTGTCTCATGATCCACCTGGAGTTTCCCGTGACTAGCGTCAGCCACGCCCGGTGTCCCAGACTCAAACACCTTAACACGCAGTACAAACCAGGTAAAAGAATAAGAAGCTTGTGCAACATAGGGAATCTTTATTAAGGAAACGTATCGTCAGCCAGTGGTTTCTTCAGTCCATTCTTTCCTCAAGATTGACGGACTAAACACATCGACTCCAGGTTGACGGACTGATAACCTCAAACTCCTCCTAATATTCCTCCATTCTTCTCTGTATTGGACTGAAGAAGCCATTGGCTGGCCAAACGTTTTCTAAATAATTTACAACAAAGCAAGTGGTATCTGTGATTAAGTTGCTAAGTATACGAGTAAATTTTACAGACATCTACTTTTATATGCACTTTCCTACGTGTTTCTTAATTCTTACTCCTGTAATAAAGAGTATTTCATTAACAATATGTATATGTATCCTGGTCTAAGATCGAGATGCGGGAACCATGATTCACTAAATCATTAACGGATATAAAACTTCAGACTTTTTTGCTGGTGTTATAAACAGGAGCGTTGTCGTGCTCCCGCATTTTACGTGTTAAGCTTATGAAGTTCATATTTAAGCTGAACTACTGGTGGTGTGTCTGACAGCATCATGTGGTACCTGGAGCTATGAATGATGCATCTGTAGCCTGATAGTTGATGTGACTTACACCCAGGATAATGTGAAGTAAGTTTATTTAGGTACTCCCTGAATGTCAGTGGGTTAAATCCAAGTGTAGCAGCCCACAGTAACTCCCAGCTAAGCTATACCCGGGGTTAATGTAGGCTAGCCTGTTTTATGTCCCGGGGTATATTCTGGGCTAGTCCAGTTTATGCCCCAGGGTAGAAAACAGGCTAATTCAGAATATACCTCTCTAGTCCAGATTATAAATCCCCCCCCCCCATCCCTTGTGTTTTTCATAAGTCTGTATTTCAATGTCCAGAGTTTTTTTTTTTTCTATCATAATTTATATATTTTGTGCTAGACCAGTAAATCCGAAAATTACTGAACATTTAAGTTTTTAAGTTAATTTAATTCGAAGTTTGCAATGGTATGAATTTATATGATTTTATAAATTTCACAGTGAGTTAATAAATTCTATGTTCAAACAGGACAAAATAAAGACAGCATTATCTCTCTGCAAGGTATAATGTCAGGCCAAGACGTCAGGTCAGGTTATGTGTCAGGTCGTCAGATAGACTGAGGTCATGTATGTATACTGGTGCTCTTGCTTGTGTCTATCATTGTGCCTGAAGTCTGCCTACGAGAGTGATGCAGCACCACTTCCAGACTCACTCAGCCCTGTTGTTCTTCACACACTTCACACCATCCGTAAAGACCTCTGTTCCGCAGTCTACAGCAACATCGTCAGTGCACAGTCTCGTCAGAAGGAGAATTATGATGGTTGCCATGAAAGAAATAAAGAGATTATGGCAAGGTCCATAGTCAGCATCAAGAACAGTCGATATATCCACAGAATAGGATCCAAGCTGGAGCCTCACTGGACTTCTCCATATACTGTTGTTGAGTTCCTCAACAAAGGCCGTGTCAAGCTAAAAAATTTAAAAACTCATTGCTTCATAGTAGTCTGCACCTTGATAAGTTTGCAATTGCATTTGAGCAATTAAAATTGTACATTTTAGTTTATAAGGTTGTGTCATCAGCGTGAGAAATAAAATCAAAATTTAATATCTGAGTTTTTTAATTTAAATAAAAATAGTTTAGCCAGACACCATGGGAAAGTGGGACAGAATTCTTCCTCCGTCAGCCATGCGTTTCGAAAGAGGCGACTAAAATGTCGGGAGTAAAGGGCTAGTAACCTCTTCTCCTGTATAAATTGCTAAATTTAAAAAGAGAAACTTTCGTTTTTCTTTTTAGGTCACCCTGCCTGGGTGGGATATGGCCGGTTAGTTCAAAAGAAAAAAGTTTAGCTAGACCACCGAGTTCAACAGAACGCTCATGGGGCTGATTTCTGAGTGTGTAGGGGTATAACTTGGCCAGGAGGGTATGAAATAGACTAGCCTGTTTTATGCCCTGGGTATAGTCCGGGTTGGTCCAATTTATACCCGGGGGTAAAAAACAGGCTAGCTTACTTTAACCACGGGTATAGTCTGGGATGGGGTATATTTTTGGCTGTTACACAGGCACGGGTGGAAACGTTGAGCGTGTTTCCTTACACCTGCTGTCCCTGTTCATCTATCGGTAAATAGGAACCTGTGTGTAGGTCGCATCCTGAGGGACAAAATTAGAAGACCCCAATGGAAATAAGACAGACAGTCCTCGATGACGCACTGACTTTCTTGGGTTATCTTGGGCGGCTAACCCTCCATGTTAAAAAGTCGAACAGATCTTAACATGATACACTTCCATTACATAATTAACACAGCGTTAATAACAAAGGGAACACTATGTCTTCACTGACAGACTACAAGGTTCCTGTCACTCCCAACGATGACCTTGTTGTCATTCCCTGGCTAAATGTATCCAGATGTCGGGAGTGTAACGAAGGTTTTTATGCCAGTGAAAGGTCGAGTCACTGCCACGAGTAACCACTTTCTCTTTGCTTACTTATACTAAAGAGAATACTACTGGTGTTTGATTAGTTAAGTTTATTCAGGTATACACAAACACAGTTACATATGTGTAAAGAACCTACAATAACCGTATAAAGTCAGAGTGACTTATTTCCATTGGGGTTCTTTTATTACCTTACTATTATACTATAAAGAAAATATGTTAGGAATAGGGTAGAGTTAGTCAAACTCGTGTAGTGACTTGTGATCGTGATGCCATTCAAAACAACGCATCATCAGTATGGTTGAAAGAGCTGTGGTTGAAAATTTTGAAAGTATATATGAGAGTTACATGTTCCAGCAGGTTACTGGCACCAAATTGTAGTGTAAAGCACCCTTCTGGCAAGACAGTGATGGAGTGAATGATGGTGAAAGTTTTTCTTCTTCGGGCCACCCTGCCTTGGTGGGAATCGGCCGGTGTGATAAAAATAAATAAATACTGGCACCAATAGCCTGGTTTATATGCCAAAATGATGCCGAAAGGAATGATAGAACCAAGAAACTTACTGTAGAAAAAGTAGATATCAGGATAAGGCCTCGCACACAGGTCAGTTATTTCAAGTAAAATGTGACCTGAAAAACTCATATATGAGCAAAACGTTTAAATAAATGCTCGCTCTTCTACAAATGTATTCTACCGGCAACAGCCTGCTTGATCAGGCAGTCTGGTCTCAGATTTAGTTTACCTGGCGGTCGTTCCTGGGGTCAACGCCCCAGCGGCCTGATACCTGACCAGGCCTCCCGGTGGATTATTCCTCGATCAAGCAGGCTGTTACTATTGGCCGCACGTACGAATCAAATCCTGGCTGATCGGACACTGAGAGGATAGAAAGATTCTCGATACCAGTAAAAAGTCAAATCAGAGGTAATGTGTTAAAAATTCTCCTCACAAACTCTCAGAGGAAGCCATGATACACAACAGATATCAGTATACAACCAGGCATCAGTATACAACCAGGCATCAGTATACAACCGGGCATCAGTATACAACCAGGCATCAGTATACAACCAGGCATCAGTATACAACCAGGCATCAGTATACAACCAGGCATCAGTATACAACCAGGCATCAGTATACAACCAGGCATCAGTATACAACCAGGCATCAGTATACAACCAGGCATCAGTATACAACCAGGCATCAGTATACAACCAGGCATCAGTATACAACCAGGCATCAGTATACAACCAGGCATCAGTATACAACCAGGCATCAGTATACAACCAGGCATCAGTATACAACCAGGCATCAGTATACAACCGGGCATCAGTATACAACCGGGCATCAGTATACAACCGGGCATCAGTATACAACCGGGCATCAGTATACAACCAGGCATCAGTATACAACCAGGCATCAGTATACAACCAGGCATCAGTATACAACCAGGCATCAGTATACAACCAGGCATCAGTATACAACCAGGCATCAGTATACAACCAGGCATCAGTATACAACCAGGCATCAGTATACAACCAGGCATCAGTATACAACCAGGCATCAGTATACAACCAGGCATCAGTATACAACCGGGCATCAGTATACAACCGGGCATCAGTATACAACCAGGCATCAGTATACAACCAGGCATCAGTATACAACCAGGCATCAGTATACAACCAGGCATCAGTATACAACCAGGCATCAGTATACAACCAGGCATCAGTATACAACCAGGCATCAGTATACAACCAGGCATCAGTATACAACCAGGCATCAGTATACAACCAGGCATCAGTATACAACCAGGCATCAGTATACAACCGGGCATCAGTATACAACCAGGCATCAGTATACAACCAGGCATCAGTATACAACCGGGCATCAGTATACAACCAGGCATCAGTATACAACCAGGCATCAGTATACAACCGGGCATCAGTATACAACCAGGCATCAGTATACAACCAGGCATCAGTATACAACCAGGCATCAGTATACAACCAGGCATCAGTATACAACCAGGCATCAGTATACAACCAGGCATCAGTATACAACCAGGCATCAGTATACAACCAGGCATCAGTATACAACCAGGCATCAGTATACAACCAGGCATCAGTATACAACCGGGCATCAGTATACAACCAGGCATCAGTATACAACCAGGCATCAGTATACAACCAGGCATCAGTATACAACCAGGCATCAGTATACAACCAGGCATCAGTATACAACAAGGCATCAGTATACAACCAGGCATCAGTATACAACCAGGCATCAGTATACAACCAGGCATCAGTATACAACCAGGCATCAGTATACAACCAGGCATCAGTATACAACCAGGCATCAGTATACAACCAGGCATCAGTATACAACCAGGCATCAGTATACAACCAGGCATCAGTATACAACCAGGCATCAGTATACAACCAGGCATCAGTATACAACCAGGCATCAGTATACAACCAGGCATCAGTATACAACCAGGCATCAGTATACAACCAGGCATCAGTATACAACCAGGCATCAGTATACAACCAGGCATCAGTATACAACCAGGCATCAGTATACAACCAGGCATCAGTATACAACCAGGCATCAGTATACAACCAGGCATCAGTATACAACCAGGCATCAGTATACAACCGGGCATCAGTATACAACCATCAGTATACAACCAGGCATCAGTATACAACCAGGCATCAGTATACAACCAGGCATCAGTATACAACCAGGCATCAGTATACAACCAGGCATCAGTATACAACCAGGCATCAGTATACAACCAGGCATCAGTATACAACCAGGCATCAGCATACAACCGGGCATCAGTATACAACCGGGCATCAGTATACAACCAGGCATCAGTATACAACCAGGCATCAGTATACAACCAGGCATCAGTATACAACCAGGCATCAGTATACAACCAGGCATCAGTATACAACCAGGCATCAGTATACAACCAGGCATCAGTATACAACCAGGCATCAGTATACAACCGGGCATCAGTATACAACCGGGCATCAGTATACAACCGGGCATCAGTATACAACCAGGCATCAGTATACAACCAGGCATCAGTATACAACCAGGCATCAGTATACAACCAGGCATCAGTATACAACCAGGCATCAGTATACAACCAGGCATCAGTATACAACCAGGCATCAGTATACAACCAGGCATCAGTATACAACCAGGCATCAGTATACAACCAGGCATCAGTATACAACCGGGCATCAGTATACAACCGGGCATCAGTATACAACCGGGCATCAGTATACAACCAGGCATCAGTATACAACCAGGCATCAGTATACAACCAGGCATCAGTATACAACCAGGCATCAGTATACAACCAGGCATCAGTATACAACCGGGCATCAGTATACAACCGGGCATCAGTATACAACCGGGCATCAGTATACAACCAGGCATCAGTATACAACCAGGCATCAGTATACAACCAGGCATCAGTATACAACCAGGCATCAGTATACAACCAGGCATCAGTATACAACCAGGCATCAGTATACAACCAGGCATCAGTATACAACCAGGCATCAGTATACAACCAGACATCAGTATACAACCAGGCATCAGTATACAACCAGGCATCAGTATACAACCAGGCATCAGTATACAACCAGGCATCAGTATACAACCAGGCATCAGTATACAACCAGGCATCAGTATACAACCAGGCATCAGTATACAACCGGGCATCAGTATACAACCAGGCATCAGTATACAACCAGGCATCAGTATACAACCAGGCATCAGTATACAACCAGGCATCAGTATACAACCAGGCATCAGTATACAACCAGGCATCAGTATACAACCAGGCATCAGAATACAACCAGGCATCTCGCTTCACACGGCGCGGTCTGGCTTCGATCCCCAGCGAGGGTAGAAATATTGGGCGTGTTTCTTTACACCGGTTGTCTATGTTCACCATCAGTAAAATGGGTACCTGAGTGTTAGTGGACTGGTGTGGGTCGCATCCTGGGATAAAACTGACCTAATTTGTCCGAAATGTTCTGTACAAGAAGTGGCTTTCTATATAGTAGTATGTCATTGATGTCAGCTAGGACTGTATACCTTGTACGTGTACTTGTAGAAATAAAGATATTATTATTATTATTATTATTATTATTATTATTATTATTATTATTATTATTATTATTATTATTATTATATTATTATAATGTAATGTTTCACTCCTTGACATATGAGTCATTAATGACTCACGAAATCGTAATGACATGTCATAACTGACATGTTATATTTATGAGTCTATTTCATTCAGCTAGGATCTTCATTTCAAGAATGTCATGAATGAATTCTTGTTCTAAACATATTTAAGACATATTATAAGTGTTTATATTATGCCATATATGGTAACCTCTGCCAGTGCCGCTAGGGACATTCGACTTGAAAGGCAGGTTTCATTTTTGAACGGAGAGGGCACAATGTAGAGTGTCTGAGACACCATGGTGTCAGGTGTGTCATAATACTGCTATCACCAACTAATTAAGAGTTGCAGTTCATAGTCCTCAAAACTCAATCGATTGTGATTTCTTGTTGGATCAATAGCAGGGTAGAGTAGCGAAGTTCTCGTCTCATTGTTACCATGCACACCGATGACCCACTCAAAGTTGACTACCGGCGCCTTGTTGATTGTTTAGTGGTCAGGTTAGGTAGGCTCTTTAGCATAGGCAGTGGCATTTTGTTCATTAACAGGCTCTGATAATCATGTGTCATTCATTCATTTTGAAGGACCATGCTGTCTTTATTTACGTGGTTATCTGCTGATTGACATAAATAACATGTCAATCAAACCCACCAAAAACTCCAGCCATTCCAAGTCTAAGAACAGGTGAGTTGCCCCCTAAAAGACGGGTTGTTACTAATAAATGTACTATGTACTCACCCTCACGGTGTCCTTGTTGACTTTCAGCTCCTGGCCCCAGATTCAGGTACTGGTTGGTACTTAGTACACTCGTGGTTGGAGACGCTAGCCTCAGTAATGAACCAAATGATTATCATTCCAGATCACGGAGCTGAACTCTTCTTCAGGCTAAGGACCTAACCACACTATTTTTCCAGAATTGCTGGACTGATTACATCATCTTTACCGCGCTACTGCTGCTCCCTACAGTACACTCTCCTCTGCATTTGACTGATGAAGCCTACCATGTAAGCGAAACGTTTCAACAATAAAGATACCCAACTGTTGCACATGTGTCTTACTCATCAACAAATCAAGGAGTAAGTTGGATCTTGGCAGCGACCAGCAATTGTGTCCCACTCCTCCCTCCACTAGAAACGGGGAAGTCGTAACTGTAACTTATAGAATAGGCTTATATACATATTATGTCACAAACAGCTAGGGCTTGCGCTGGGTTATTTTGACGTGTGGGTTAGTAGGACGTGTGTGAACGAAAACAAAGGTAAAAGGTAAACAGTTGTTATTTCTAATATCAATGAAGTGATGATTAACTTACCTCTTTCCCCTACAAAACAATATGAAGTTCAATGAAGAGAAATTCCAATTACTTAGATATGGAAAATTTGAGGAAATTAAAACTATCGAGTATACAACAAATTCTAAGTACACAATAGGGCGAAAAAGAAATGTGAAGGACCTGGGAGTGATAATGTCACAGGAACTCGCCTTCAAAGACCACAACAACGTATTGCATCTGCTAGAAAAATGATAGGATGGATAATGAAAAGCTTCAAAACTGGGGACGCCAAATCGCTTGTTCTCTCTAGGCCGGAATAGTTGTACACTAACTGCCCCCTTCAAGGGAGGCGATATTGTTGACATGGAGAGTGTACAACGAACTTTCACGGCACACATAAGTACGATAAGACACCTAAATTTCTGGGAACGGTTAAAGTCCCTTGATTTGTATTCCCTCGAACGCTGGGGAGAGAGATACATGATAATATACACATTGAAATTCCTAGAGGGATTGGTACCAAACTTGCACACGAGTGTTGGGGGAATGTTGCAGGAGATGCAACTTTCCCCCAATGAAAAGCAGGGGCACCACTAGTACACTGAGAGACAACACAGTAAGTGTCAGGGGCCCAAGATTGTTCAACTGCCTCCCAGCACACATAAGGAGGATTATCAGTAGACCCCTGGCTGTCTTCAAGAAGGCGCTGGACAGGCACCTAAAGTCAGTACCTGACCAGCCGGACTGTGGTTCGTACGCCAGTTTGCGTGCGGCCAGCAGTAACAGCCTGGTTGATCAGACCCTAATCCACCACGAGGCCTGGTCTCAGACCAAGCCGTGGGGGCGTTGACCCCCGAAACCCTCTCCAGGTATACTCCAAGTATACATAAGTGTCCACTGCTCATATTTAAAATTAACTCTTTCAATACAATCCACTGAGGCAAATATACCTGGGTATAATAATTTTCAGGTTCGTCTATGAACATCTTTCAGGTAACAGTTGCAGGACACCTAAGAGACAACCTGGAGTCCTGACTAAAATATCTACTTGTACTGTAATAATTGCTGCTCATTCGTCTCTCAGCCCTTGAGTAGAGAGGACGTGTGCTGCTGCTACCCCCTGGTGTTGACTGGGTGCAGATATATTTTCACAACATGGCGCAGGCTTGTCGCCGGAGAGTTAATACAGTCTGTATTGAATTAACCAGTGGAGCTATCACGGGGCCGTCTATGGAGCTACTTCTACCAGCAATAATTAGAGACACCTACGGCGTAGCTACTGAAGAGATTTGTGGACTTTCCTTGAATGGCACGAAGAGGATATTTCTTAAATTCAATTCGACGAGTATGTATGAGACAGTGGTTAACAAGTTTCAGGAAGTGGCCATACCTGTGAATCATGCTGTCACGGTGAGGATGCACGATGTATCAAGTTACTTCACTTGGGTGAAGATCAGGAATGTGCCATTTGAGGCGGATGCATCTGACATAAGGTTTGCCATGAGTAAATATGGGACGGTACACACGGTTACTGCCGGAAGATGGTCAGCTGGTACGTATATGGGAATACCTGAGGGTACGTACTCTGCAAAGATGACGATACGACATCCTATACCGTCGTATGTGGTGATGGAAGAATTCAGAACTCAGGTATTTGTGACATACGCAGGGCAACGACGCACTTGTCGTTTGTGTGGGTCGTATGAACACCTGGCAGCGCAATGTGGTAGAGGACGTGGAGACAACGACCTGCAACAACGAAGAAACGTAGAGGTGAGGAGAGTGGAGCAAGAACAGCCTTTTTCGACACTGACTCCGCAGAGTGCGTCATGGAGTGAGGAGGTTGAGAAGGCAGAGAAGATGGCAGGTGCTACGAGTGGGGGGGACTCCCCTTCCTTGGACGTGGTTCAGGCATTGGAGGAGATCATCGCAGAAGTGAATGATAGCAAGGAGGAAGCATCGACGACGCTTGTGGATATTTCGGGCACGGGGCCGTATCAGGAAGACGGCACGATCCTGGATCTTGGGACTATTATGGAGGACGGAGGGGCGAAGGTAGTTCGTCCTAAGGTGTGTGACAAGGCTGTCTTGTCGGTGAATACGGTGGAGGTTGAGGTTCATTGTGGTGATGAGCTTGATGACGAGATGCAGGTCGACGGTACGACGCGAAAGCGCGCAGCAGTGCTTTATGATTCAGATGAAGTGCTTACGCCCGCACAACGTTCAGGGAAGAAAACATGGGCGGATGTCACGCAGAGGGGTTCAAAAGACACTCAGGGACAGGGATCGAGTAAGAGTGCACAAAAAGGGGGGGGGGGGAGGGATAAGAGTGCAATGAGGCGATCAGGTGACAAAAAGGTTGTGTCAAGAGGGAAACCACCTTTGTCGGTTTTAAGTGCTTGACATTGAACATCAATGGTTTGAGGTCGCAGAGAAAGTGTGAGTGGTTTAGGGAGTTTTTGGAGCGTCATGGTGTTGACGTTGTGTTCTTGCAGGAGCATAATTATAGACATGGTTATGAGTTAAAGGTGGAGGGATATAAGGTGTATGTTGAACATGCGGTCAGATTGAAAGGCGGTGTGGCTATATTGGTAAAGGAAACTAGCCCGTTGGTTGTCAGGCATTGTGAAGGGGGGGAGGGGAGGGTGATACGTGTGGATGGATTATGGGGTCAGGTACAGATGACGTTGGTGTGTGTGTATGGACCGGCAGAGGGAGACGTACGCGTTAAGAATAAAGTTGTGAGGGACGTGTTGGTTTACTACTTGTGTGGATTGCCAGGGGTAGCCGTGATAGGAGGTGATTGGAACTGTGTGATAAGGCGTAAGGATGTGGAACCGAGGGGGGCGGGGCATTGTATAGGAACATTGGGAGAATTGTTATCAGGGGTGGGTTTAATCGATATCTGTGGGGGGGGGAGGTAGAGCATACATTTATTAGGCGTGGGTATGCTGCTAGGCTCGATCGTTTGTACGTCCCCAGAAGGGTAGTAATACATAGGGTGAGGGTGTTGGATGTGGTATTTTCTGATCATAGGGGTGTTATGGTGGATTTGGGTTGGGAGGGGTTGCCACGAAGGGGTAGGGGGTATTGGAAGTTAAATGTAAAGTTGCTGCATGAAGAAGAATATAGACAGTCATTTAAACAGTTTTGGGAGGGGTTGGAGGCAGAAGCGCCTGGGAATGGTGATCTGGTTAGATGGTGGGACTCGGTGGCGAAATCAGGTATTAAGGATTTTTATGTACGTAATGGGAGGGAATATAATAGGTTAAAGTATGGGTTTCAATCTTATCTTGAGGGGCAGTTGAGGGCTTGCTACGAACGTGGGAGGGTTAGTTACCCGGTGGGAGATATTGAGGGATTAAAGGAGAGCATTAGGGATTTGCAAAATGAAAGATTTGATGGTGCACGCGTTTTGGCGGGGTTGGAGGAGGTGTTATGGGGAGATAGGCCATCGGCGTGTGTATTGAGAGGACAGCGTAAGAGGAGAGCGGCGACGGAGATGATGGGATTAACTGTTCATGTGGGGATGGGAGGGTATAGGGAAGGACAGGTATTGATGTCGACTGAAGGTATGAGTGGATATCTTGATGTATGGTTTAGGTCATATGCACAACATGTGGGTATACGAGATGATGCTTTAAGGGAAATGGGTGGTTATGTGCAATGCGAGCTTGATGGTAGAGATAGGGAGACTTTGGAAGGACAGATTACGGAAGGGGAAATTTGGCAAGCTATAGCAGGTGCAAGTTTAGGTAAGGCACCGGGTGTAGACGGGTTGCCTAATGATTTTTATGTTAAGAATTGGGAAGTATTGAGGAGATTTTTAGTCAGATTGTTCAATGTAATGAAGGAAGATGGGGCAATGGGTGAGCAGCAAAGGACTGCTGTTGTTGTATTAGTGCCGAAGGGTGGACAGACCACGGTAGAAGATTACCGTGCAATATCGCTTATGTGCGGTGATTATAAGTTATTTGCAAGGGTATTAGGGAACAGAATCAAACAGGTTTTAGGTAAAGTAATTGATAGAGGACAATATGGCATACCAGGTAGATCAATGTATGAAGGGCATGGAGTTATTAGGAGTTTTATAGAGCATAGGGGGGAGGGGGGAGGGGGTGTTTTGGCTCTGGATTGGAGAGCTGCTTATGATAGCGTAGAAAGGGATGCATTATGGAGTTTTATGCGTTGGTTGGGTTTCGGGAGGGAAATTGTTTCTTGGGCAAAAACTTTGTATCTGGGTGCAGTTATGAGAATTCAGGTTAATGGACGACTAGGTGATAGCATACAGATGGGAAGGGGTTTGCGACAGGGATGTCCTCTGTCGCAAATTTTGTTTGCATGTCTTCAGGAACCCTTTTATAGGGCAGTTAGGTGGAGTATGGCGAGAGCGAGGGTTGGTTTTGCACGAGAAGGGGAAGAGGGTATAGTGGGCTACGTGGATGATACTACTGTCTTGGTGAGGGATGTGAGGGATTTACATAAGGTAGGAAGGGTGATAGACGTTTTTGGTGAGGCTACGGGGATGAAAATTAATGTAGTAAAGTCCAAGTATTTGGATCTAGGGGATAGTGTACATAATGGTGAGACTGTTGAGGGTGGGTGGCGTGTGGTAGATCAGTTGTTGATATGTGGGATAGTGTACATGCGGAATGATAGGGATGCACAAGAGGCAAATTCGAGGCGCACCGTGGATGGAGTTTTGAAAAGATTGGGAGGTTTGAGGGCAGAGCAATTAACGTTGCATCAAAGGGTTATAGTCACGAATGTCCTGTTGTATAGCAAGTTATGGCACGTGGTGGCAATATATCCGTTACGAAGGTGTGAGGTGCAACGGTTGCAACTGCGGGTATTCAGATTTATATGGGGATCAGGTTGTGACTGGCTAAGTAGAGGGGTGGTGTCGCTTCCCGTTAGCCAGGGGGGGCTGGGGCTTATACCTCTTGAGAAACGTATGTTGAGTGTGTTTCTGAAAAGGGGGTTTGTGAGGGAGGGGGTGAGCGGGGGGGGCCTTGAAAGACTGCGCATGGATATGCAACGGTGGTGGAGGGGTAGGGATTTAATGTTTGGGGAGGCTATGTTGCGAGTTTTACTGACGGTAAGGGATCCGAAACAGCTTAAATTGAAGGTTCTTGAGAGGGTGGGGGGTGGGTCTGTGGTGGCGGCAGTTGAGGGGGCATACCCTATGTATGCATGGGGTTCTGTATGGAAATGTCTTCAACAATTACGTGTAAAACCAAGTGTCAGGGAGGTTATGTTTAGGTTTTTACATGGGATTTTGCCGTCTGGGGTTGTGTTATTTAATAGGAGATTAAGGGAGGGTGGGGAGTGCAAAGCGTGTGGATGTCCGGAAACCATATTTCACGCTGTGTACTTTTGTACTTGTTTAGAAGATGTGAGGGTCTGGCTAAGTAGGGTAGTTAGGTTAGTGGGTGGGGAAGGGTTACAGGTGTTGCGGGTGTTAAGTTTAGATATAGGTGGGTGGAGTCAGCAGGTGGTGAATGTGGTTGTGTATGTGGTCACTGATTTTATTTATATATCTTGGGCAATGAGGGAGGTGGGAGTCGAGGAAAGGATAAGAGTGTCAGGGGCCAGGATGTATAGAACAAAGTGCCGCAATAGGGATCTTTATGGGGGAAGATGGGAGACAGCATTTACTGAAGGTCATCGTAGATTCAGGTTGAAGGATTTAAGAGATTTAAGTGTAAAGTAAGGGGTTGCGGCGGGCTAGTTTTCTTGAGTATGGACATGTGTATGGATGTTAGCGTGTGTGGTATGTTTGGTAATATAATAAATAAGCTTCTTTTGTGATGTGAGTTTGGTCGGGGTAGTTGTGTAAGATATGTTTTTCACATTGTTTTTCAGAAGGTATTGAATATAATATGTAAGTAGTGTTGTTGCACTACATTGTGTGTATGTGTGAGAGGGTACATCTCACAGTATTTGTGTGTTTGAAGGTTTGAGGTGACACAAAGCATGATCTAAGTATGTTTGGTTTTTCTTTTTGTCCTCAAATGTGTTATACAAAGATAATACTGTGGTGTATGTGAAGTGTAGGTTTATAGGTATTCAACATGCTTGTTGTATGTTCCCTTTTCGATACTTTGTTTTAATTGTCATTTCAATGTACTTTGTATAGTATTATACAATGGTATTGTTCTTTGCCATATGAAGTGGTTTTTTTTTTTTAGGTTATGTTATGTTCTAGGTTTTTGTATGTTAAGTTGTACTTATAGACTGTCAGCACCCTGATATTGGTTTTTCATGGCTATGTTCTTAACGTAAGTTTTGGCTGTATGGTATAAAGATATATCTAGCCAGTTTATAGACGCATTCCTTTTGTGTCTGAGATTGTTGTATACGGGTTTATTGTAACTGTAATGAGTCGATTCTGAGATTTAAGCTGTTTTCTTTTTATGTTTATTTGTATTTTGGTATATGTAAAGCTGTAATGTTAGGGATAAGTATGTAGATGTTCTAGTAGGATTATGATGTTAGGTTTTGGTTTATTGATTAATGAGAAGGCTGGAAGTAATTGTTACATTTTCTTGTATATATTATTTTCAATTGTAATTTTATATGTAAGTTAGGTTTTGAGTCATTGAATGTTTATATATGTTAGTTCACGAACCTGTTACTGTGGTTATTTGTAGCTATGTTCTTGCCGTAAGTTATTGTTGTATGTTATACAGCTATATCTTGCAAGAATATATGTGCAATCCATTTGTGTTAGTTTATTTTGGTTTCTTATGTCAATGGCCGAACCTTCAGGATTGAGATCCATACTGTTTCCTTTTATTTTTATTTTTATGTATACTGTATTGGTTATAAATAAAATATAAAAAAAAAAAAAAAAAAAAAAATTGCTGCTGTAATGTCCAATAACATTAATTAGTCTCCATTTAGATAGTTGCAGTATTTCCCCCACAAGTTTACCTTATTCCTAAACTTAGTTTATTCAGTAACACCAAGTGTGGACAAGTATATAAAGAAAATTAGGTATTGTAAAGAGTATATTTGACCATTTTTCAGTACATAGGTGTTAAGTTTACAGAACGCCACGCAGGACGCTCCTCCAACAGCTAATTTGCTACGTTTAAAACTGTAAGCTGCAAGTACGTTATTTAAAGATGCAAATCACCTAGAAACACTAGCAGATATAAAAACAATTCCAGTGAAAATGTGATAATAGCATACAATACCGACAAGCTGATAAATAAGACATGTGCAACAGTTAGGTATCTTTATTCACATGTCTTACTTATCAACATCTCGAGGAATATAACCTGTGATAAAGAACAGAACAGAGGAAATACAATAAATTGTGGGAAGATTTCTTAACATTTTGTAGTTCACATGTTTAAGGAGAAAGATGGTCACGTATTAAGCACGTACATAGTTAATATTTCCAGCGCAAGTGAAAATGGAAGTGGTGGAATTTGAAAAAAAGAAATCCTTTTGCTATTCTCTAGTTATGTCTGGTATGTAATGTGAGAACATTGATAATGAGAAAAATCACGAAAGCGCTTGGAAGCTCACTTTTTTCCACTGGTTATTTTGCATGTTAAGAAATGTCTGGAGAATTTTCAGCTGGTAAGGGGAGAACATGTTTTAAATTCATTTTAAAGAATTAAGACATCCAGTTTAGAGCACTCTTAAGAAAATCAATATGGCTACACCTCTCTTTATCCCAGTGTTGCTTTCACGAGTCTCAGTTTCCCCGTATACATTAAAACAATTTTATTATTAAATAAAATTAATTTGAGCACTAAACCCGTATGGATAATTCAGCGCTGCTCATCATTACTGTCTTGAAAAGAATGTTAATCCTTTGATTCATTTTCCATCATGAAGTGCATAGTGGGGCTCACAACTGCTTAGTCCCACTTGGACAACGTCGGTCAAAAATTTGTATCAACAGTGACGAGTGGTCAGGCTTGTAACTGGTTTATACTGAGGATGATAGCTTTGTAACTCTGGTTTATACTGAGGATGATAGCTTTGTAACTCTGGTTTATACTAAGGATAATAGCTTTGTAACTCTGGTTTATACTGAGGATGAGTTTTGTAACTCTGGTTTATACTGAGGGTGAGAGTTTTGTAACTCTGGTTTATACTGAGGATGATAGCTTTGTAACTCTGGTTTATACTGAGGATGATAGCTTTGTAACTCTGGTTTATACTGAGGATGAGAGCTTTGTAACTCTGGTTTATACTGAGGATGATAGCTTTGTAACTCTGGTTTATACTAAGGATGATAGCTTTGTAACTCTGGTTTATACTGAGGATGATAGCTTTGTAACTCTGGTTTATACTGAGGATGAGAGTTTTGTAACTCTCGTTTATACTAAGGATGATAGCTTTGTAACTCTGGTTTATACTAAGGATGATAGCTTTGTAACTCTGGTTTATACTGAGGATGATAGCTTTGTAACTCTGGTTTATACAGAGGATGATAGCTTTGTAACTCTGGTTTATACTGAGGATGATAGCTTTGTAACTCTGGTTTATACAGAGGATGATAGCTTTGTAACTCTGGTTTATACTGAGGATGATAGCTTTGTAACTCTGGTTTATACAGAGGATGATAGCTTTGTAACTCTGGTTTATACTGAGGATGATAGCTTTGTAACTCTGGTTTATACTGAGGATGATAGCTTTGTAACTCTGGTTTATACTGAGGATGATAGCTTTGTAACTCTGGTTTATACAGAGGATGATAGCTTTGTAACTCTGGTTTATACTGAGGATGATAGCTTTGTAACTCTGGTTTATACAGAGGATGATAGCTTTGTAACTCTGGTTTATACTGAGGATGATAGCTTTGTAACTCTGGTTTATACAGAGGATGATAGCTTTGTAACTCTGGTTTATACTGAGGATGATAGCTTTGTAACTCTGGTTTATACTGAGGATGATAGCTTTGTAACTCTGGTTTATACTGAGGATGATAGCTTTGTAACTCTGGTTTATACTGAGGATGATAGCTTTGTAACTCTGGTTTATACTGAGGATGATAGCTTTGTAACTCTGGTTTATACTGAGGATGATAGCTTTGTAACTCTGGTTTATACTAAGGATGATAGCTTTGTAACTCTGGTTTATACTGAGGATGATAGCTTTGTAACTCTGGTTTATACTGAGGATGATAGCTTTGTAACTCTGGTTTATACTGAGGATGATAGCTTTGTAACTCTGGTTTATACTGAGGATGATAGCTTTGTAACTCTGGTTTATACTGAGGATGATAGCTTTGTAACTCTGGTTTATACTGAGGATGATAGCTTTGTAACTCTGGTTTATACTGAGGATGATAGCTTTGTAACTCTGGTTTATACTGAGGATGATAGCTTTGTAACTCTGGTTTATACTGAGGATGATAGCTTTGTAACTCTGGGCTCACCATGGAGATTAAGAGCCTAGTAACCTTGAATTCACATTTATGATTCAAGATTTGTAAGTCTTGATATACTGTATATTGAAAATTATAACATTGTAATTCTACATTTATTTTAAAGATTAGTAGTTTATTATTGGATATATGATAAATATATAACTGGTTTTACGTTAAAGATTAGAGCTTGGTAACTGAGCTTACGTTGAAGATTAGAGCTTGGTAACATGATTTATGATTATATATATATATATATATATATATATATATATATATATATATATATATATATATATATATATATATATATATATATATAATATGTGTGTCGTGCCTAATAGGCAAAATTGGTCAATTAGCAAGAACTCATTTAAAATTAAATCCTTTCTAAAATTTTCTCTTATACATTTAAAGATATTTTTTTTTAATTTATGTTAATGTAAAAATTAATAATTTTGTACAAAAAAAATAAAAAAACTTACCTAACCTTATTATAACAAGCATAATTTATTTTAGCCTAATCCAACTAAATATATTTTAGATAGCTTTACAATAATTGAATAATAAACAAACACAACTAAATATATTTTTTTAGTTAGGTTCAGAATGATTTTTGCGAAATTATTACACACATAAATTTTCGCTTGCCTTATTCGGCAAGAAGAGCGTTGCTATTTAAACCAAAATCGCAAGTTTTACCTATTCGGCACGCAGCATCCTAAACATTTTCTGACTAGGCTAATGGTTTCCGCCACATTATGAGGAAATAATTGAACCGTCTTGTAATTTTCACTCCCTCGTCTTGAATACCCATTGCCTCAAGCATCCTGTAGGAAAAAATAATTATATCAGTTTCATTATGCTAGGTTGACCTGCAGAATATCTAGGCCTTTTTTTTTTGCATGTTGGAGTGACTAATATTTAAAATGTGACAGCTCTCTCAAAATTAATACGTCTTCCCCCCCCCCCTCCCAGATAAAACCGAAGACATTTGGAAGTGTTCCTTAAAATGCGAGAAAACAAAAAATATAGCCCATAATAATAATGATGATAATAATAATAATAGTAATTGTGAATAATAATGATAATAATAATAATAGTAATTGTGAATAATAATGATAATAATAATAATAGTAATTGTGGAAAATATTTTTGAATTTTCTAAAACCATAGTGCATTAGCATGTAATTCCATGAACTGCATGGTTGCTGGTTAAAATTAATTTGTGAATTAAAAATGGAACCAGCAAACACGTAGCGTCGGCGGGGAAAGGGGGCGCCATATTGGAATTTTTTATTTATTTATTATTAATTTGGACATGATACATAGTTGTACAAAGAAATACAGTAGTTGAGTGTACATGCCAAAAGCCCCTTGTATGCAGAGCATTATGGGCAGGCTTAAAATTAACTTAATATTAACTAAGCAATGATATATTCAGTGGTAAAAATTACAGTAAACAAATTACAGCATGAAGCACAATTGAGTATTTCAGAGGCAGGTCATATGGTCATTTGATGAGTTACTGTGCATTCAAGATAATGGAGTATTCTGTTTGGTAATGTAATTACGCTGAGGTCAGTGGTCAGTACGCTGAGGTCAGTGGTCAGTACGCTGAGGTCAGTGGTTACCTGCGGTCATACCTGTCCTAAGCTCTGGGAGTTAGCATGGGGTGTTACCAAGCACCATGGCTTGTTGTATTGTTTTAGAATCTCAGGTTAAAGTGTTGAAGGAGGTTCTACTTCTTCAGGAGGAAAATAGGAGGCTGAAACTTCACCTAGGTGAGTTTGGGAGTGTGAGAAGGATTTAGCTGGTAAGGAGGAAATGGTTACCAGCAGTGATAGTGGCAGCCGCTTTAAGTGGCAAGTGGTTCACAGTTCAGGAAGAAGGAAGATAAGGAGGATTAACAGAGAAGATGTGAAGGTAGGAAATCGATTCTCTGTTCTCCAGGACGAGTGTACTTCAGTGGTTAGTGAGGTTGAAGGTACCATTGATCCCCCTGCTAATCAAGGTCAGAATATTTTAATAGTAGGAGATTCGCAGGTAAGATATATGGACCGTGCTTTTTGTAACAGAGACAGAAAGGTCATACAGAGGGTGTGCCTTCCAGGATCTGGTGTTGGTGACATAGTCAGCAGGTTGGATAATATTATGTCAGGTAATGGGAACAAGCCCATTATCTGTCTTAGTGCTGGGGGTAATGACATTGGGAGACAGGAGCTGCTGGATAAGTACAGGTCAGCCATAGAAGTAATGTCTAAGGGAGGGATCCCAGTCATATGTAACATCTTGCCTAAAAAGGGAATGGGCAATGGATGTCTAAGGCAACTGGCATAAATTGCTGGCTAGACAGGTACTGCAAGGAACTTGCAATCCCATTCATTGATAACTGGGACCTATTCTTTGGCAAAAGTGATATGTATGCAAAAGATGGGGTTCACCTCTCTGGGGATGGAGTGGTTGCATTAGCCAATTCGATTGAGAGGGTAACTGATGATTGTCTAGGAATTTAAACTGATAGATTATAGAGGTATGGGTGTTTGTGGGAAACAATCAGGCTGCAGTATTAGGGTTAAAAACAGCAGTTATTACCGGGATACTTCAGGGATATGTTTAAAAGACAATATTCAGAATAAAGTTGCTAGTAATGGCAAATCAATTGATCAACAAAGAGAGATAGCAGAGGGCAATGAGTGACTAGCTCCCTTAAGGTTTACTATACAAATAGTAGAAGTCTAAGAAATAAGATAGATGAGCTAAGATTACTTGCAAGTGTAGGTAATATAGATAATATTGGTATAACAGAGACCTGGTTCAACCTGAAAGATAGAGAAATGCCTTCTGAATGCAACATACAGAGTTATAAACTGTTTCACACTGATAGTGTCAACAGGAAGGGTGGTGAAGTGGCAATGTATGTCAGAGAAAATTTAAATTGTTGTCTTAGACATGATATAAGATTAGAAACGTCGAACACAGAATCTGTTTGGCTACAGTTTCCCAAGGGTCGTGACAAATTAATTCTGGGTGTGATTTATAGGCCCCCAAACCTTGATAGGGAGTGCAGCAAGCTGTTAAGGGAGGAAATTCATAAGGCATCTAGATATGAAAATGTTGTGATAATGGAAGATTTTAACTTTAGACAAATTGATTGGAACGATATGACAGGAAATCTTGAGTCTAGTGACATTCTTGATACGGTTCAGGATTGCTTTTTAGAACAGGTTGTGACGGAACCAACTAGAGGAAACAATCTGCTTGACTTGGTTCTTGCCGGCAGTCACTAATTAATAATCTTGAGGTTAATGATGAGCTTGGGGAAAGTGATCACAAATCACTTAGTTTCAATATATCATGGAATTACCCAGATAACTGCAATCAAATCTCTGTCCCAGATTTTCGCTTGGCCGACTTCATGGGGCTGAAAAATTACCTGGGTGGGCTAAATTGGGATGTCCTGACTATGGGTCAGGTAGGTGATCTTGGTTGCCAGTATGACGTTTTTCAGAGCATAGTTCTAGCTGCCCAGACAACTTTTGTTCCGAGTAGGAAAATTAGATCTAACAAAAATTATCCCAAATGGATAAACAATAGATTGAAACATTTCATTGGTCAAAATAGAGTCATATATAGGCATATCAAAAGAGGGGATGGGCAGTTAAGAAATCAATACATTCAATTAAAGAGAGAAATAAAGAAAGGAATAAGAAAAGCAAAAAGGGATTATGAGGCTAAGGTCGCAAGGGATTCAAAGACTAACCCAAAAGGGTTCTTTCAGGTATACAGAAGTAAGATTAGGGACAAGATTGGCCCACTTAAGAGTAACTCTGGTCAGATCACTGACAGTGATAAGGATATGTGTGAAATTCTCAACACCTACTTCCTCTCAGTTTTCCCCCAGGAAAATACTAGCGATATTCCTGAAATAATAGATTATGTTGAACAGGACGATAATAAACTAAGCACGATTACAGTAACTAGTGACATGGTCCTCAAACAAACTAAAACCTAACAAATCCGCAGGCCCTGATGAACTGTTTGCAAGGGTGTTAAAGGAATGTAAAGAGGAACTTAGCATACCTTTGGCTAATCTTTTTAACATATCACTACAAACTGGCATAGTGCCTGATAAGTGGAAAATGGCAAATGTAATACCTATTTACACGGTAGGTGACAGGTCCTTGGCTTCGAACTATAGACCAATAAGCCTTACCTCCATAGTGGGAAATTTTATGGAATCAATAACTGCCGAAGCAATTCGTAGCCCTCTTGATAGGCACAGATTGATTAATGAATCTCAACACGGTTTTACAAAGGGGCGTTCCTGTCTTACGAATTTATTAACATTTTTCACTAAGGTGTTTAAGGAGGTAGATCATGGTAATGAATATGATATTGTGTATATGGACTTCAGTAAGGCTTTCGATAGAGTTCCACATCAGAGGCTATTGAGGAAACTTAAGGCACACAGAATAGGAGGAGAAATTTTTCCCTGGGTAGAGGCATGGCTGACAAATAGGCAGCAGAGAGTTTGCACAAATGGGGAGAAATCAGAATGGGGGCACGTCACAAGCGGTGTTCCTCAAGGGTCAGTGTTGGGCCCATTATTGTTCACAATTTACATAAACGACATAGATGAGGGAATAAATAGCGACATAAGCAAATTTGCTGATGACACCAAAATAGGCCGTCCAATTCATTCTAATGAGGACACTACAGAACTCCAGGATGATTTGAATAGACTGATGCAATGGTTGGAGAAGTGGCAGATGCAGTTTAATATAGACATATGCAAAGTTCTAAATGTTGGACAGGAAAATAACCATGCGACATATAAACTAAATAATGTAGATCTTAATACTACTGATTGCGAAAAGGATTTAGGAGTTCTGGTTAGCAGTAATCTAAAACCAAGACAACAGTGCATTAATGTTTGCAATAAAGCTAACATAATTCTTGGCTTCATATCTAGAAGAATAAATAATAGAAGTCCTCAGGTTGTTCTTCAACTCTATATATCCTTGGTTAGGCCTCATTTAGACTATGCTGCTCAGTTCTGGTCACCGTATTACAGAATGGATATAAATGCTCTGGAAAACGTACAGAGGAGGATGACAAAGATGATCCCATGTATCAGAAATCTTCCCTATGAGGATAGACTGAGGTCCCTGAATCTGCACTCTCTCGAAAGGCGTAGAATTAGGGGGATATGATCGAGGTGTATAAATGGAAAACGGGAATAAATAAAGGGGATGTAAATAGCGTGCTGAAAATTTCCAGCCAAGACAGGACTCGCAGCAATGGTTTCAAGTTGGAAAAATTCAGATTCAGGAAGGATATAGGAAAGCACTGGTTTGGTAATAGAGTTGTGGATGAGTGGAACAAACTCCCGAGTACAGTTATTGAGGCTAAAACGTTGTGTAGTTTTAAAAACAGGTTAGATAAATACATGAGTGGGCGTGGGTGGGTGTGAGTTGGACCTGACTAGCTTGTGCTGCTGGGTCTGGTGCCGTGCTCCTTCCCTGAGTGGAGGTGACCAGAATGGGTGGGTCATTGGGCTAATCCAGGGGGATGGGGGACATGGACCTGCTCCGCATGGGTCAGTAGGCCTGTTGCAGTGTTCCTTCTTTCTTAAAAAAACATAGTTTGATAGGGTTACAGGTTATACATTTATGAGATACAGTTATTCAGTATTTATTTAGTTGTGGGTGAGTAAGTGGTTTGTAAGAAGAGTCTTGAATTGGTAAACAGACAGCATTTCTTTTATATTTATAGGTAATGAATTCCAGATTTTTGGGCCTTTATGTGCACTGAGTTTTTACATAGTGTGAGATGGACACGAGGAACATCAAAAAGTGATCTGTGCCTTGTGTTATGGTCATGTGCTCTATTGAGGTTGGTAAGGGGACGTTTGAGGGGAGGGTTTATGTCAGAGTTGAGTGTTCTATGTATGTAGTAGGTACAATAATAAGTATGGATGTTTTGTATGGTGAGTAGGTTTAGAGTTTTGAATATTGGTGGAGTGTGCTGCCTGTAGTGGGAATATGTTATTCTGACTGCAGCCTTTTGTTGGGTAATTAATGGTCTGAGATAGTTTATTTTTGTTGAGCCCCATGCACAAATTCCATAGGTGAGATAGGGGTAAATGAGCGAGTGATATAGGGCCAGGAAGGTTGACTGTGGAACATAGTACTGTATCTTTGATAGTATGCCTACGGTCTTGGAGATTTTCTTGGAAATTTGTTGTACATGTTTTTGAAATTTGAGTCTATTATCAAGGTGGATTCCTAAGAATTTTCCCCCTGTTAGCTTTGTGATAGGTAATCCGTTTATCATTATGTTAAGAGGGACATCTGTAGTTCTGTTTCCAAACTGAATGAAGCAGGTTTTGTCAATATTGAGAGTAAGTTTGTTAATCATTTTCCAGGTAGATATTTTCTGTAATTCGGTATTTACAGTATTGGCTAGTATGACTGGGCTTGGGTGAGAGAAGACGTATGTAGTGTCATCTGCAAATAGTGTGGGTTTGAGTAGTTGCGATGCATTTGGTAGGTCATTTATGTAAATGAGAAAGAGAAGAGGGCCAAGGACACTTCCCTGTGGGACACCAACTGTAACTGGCTGTGTGGAAGAGTTTGCTCCATTTGTGTACACATACTGGCTTCTGTTGCTGAGGTATGACTTTAGGTAGTTGAGGGAGTGCCCTTTTATACCATAGTGTGACAATTTTATATGGAGCAAATCATGGTCAACTGTATCAAAGGCTTTACATAAATAAATGAAGATCCCCAATGGGACTTCTTTTTTCTCGAGTGCAGTGTATATTTGTTCTAGCATGTGTATAATAGCATCATTCGTATTTTTATTAGGTCTGAACCCAAACTGACAGGGGTTGAGTATGTTGTGGAAGATGAGGTAGGAATAGATTAGCTTATGAATAAATTTTTCAAAGATTTAGAGAGGGTGTAAGTTGGATATTGGCCTATAGTTATTCAAGTCTGTTTGATCTCCTCCTTTATGTATCGGGGTGACCCTTGCTATTTTGAGAACTGTATGGAAGGTAGTGGATTCGATGGTTTTGTTAAAGAGTGTTGCAATGATTGATGACAGTACTTGTTTAGCTTTTTTGTATATAAAGGGTGGTAAGGTATTTAAATCTCTTGTCTTGTTTTTTAGTGCAGTGATAATAAGTGAGACTTCTGTTGGGTTAGTCGGAGCTAGGAACAGTGTGTCCGGGTAGTTGCCAGTGAGGTAGTCATTGGGTGGGGTATCTGAGCTTGGGATTTTATCGGCAAGGTTTTTTCCTATGATGGAGAAGAAAACATTCAGTCTGTTTGCTGTTTCAGTTGGTGTGAGTTGGGGTTCATCTGGTTTTGTTAGATTGATTGTTCTGTTTCCTGATATCTTTTTTGTTCCTAGAATTTCAAATAGGGTTTTCCAGGTCTTTTTTATATCACCTTTTAAGTTGGATAACCTGTTCTTATAATACAATTTTTTTTTGCCCTTATCAGGCTGGTTAGGACTGATGAGTAACGTTTTGTTTGGTCTCTGGTTATGTGACCCATTCTGTACTATTTTTCATATAGGTGCTTTGTATTTATGGATTTGAGGATGCTGGGTGTTAGCCAGGGACTGTTCAGTCTCTTGGCTGTGATCTGTTTAGTTTTTTAGGGCAGTGCTTGTTATAGAGGGATTGGATCGTTTTTAGAAAATTAAAACATTCATCAATATCTGTGTAGATTTCTAGCTCAGTTTGCCAGTCGATGTTTGTCTTTGCTGTTGTGAAGGTATTAATGGCTGCCTCATTGTGAAGTCTGAAAGTTAGTTACTTTAGTAGTGTCTTGGGGTAATTTACCTAGATTGGTTATGAGAAAGGTAGGGTAGTGGTCTGTGGTATTATCTGTGATTATGCCTGATTTTAAAGGGGATATGGTGTTGGTCCAGATGTGGTCTAATAGGGAAACACTAGTCTCAGAGATTCTTGTAGGTTTTGTTACTGTTGGTAGCAACAAGCAGTTACTCATAGTGTTTGTGAATTCAGTAACGTGTGGGTCCTGGTCTTGCAGGAGATTTATATTGAAGTCACCTGAGAGTAGTAAGTGATCTTTATTCATGTGCGCATCAGTTATCATACTTCCTAGGTTGTCACTAAAACGGCTGTTTCACTGTGGTACTGTGTAGATGTTTATCACTGTGAGAGGTTTTTGTAGGTATTTGGATTTGAATTTAGCTATTATATATTCCCCATGTTCATCCCTTGTGCAAGTATTGATACATTTCAGTTGGTTTGAGTAGTATGTAGCTGTGCCACCCCCTTGCTGGTCTGGCCTACAGTTGTGTATGGCTGTGTAACCAGGAATGGCATAGACATCTGTAGTATCAGGCTTTAGCCAGGTTTCGGTGAGAGTAATGATGGACATACTGGCTTGCACAGAATTTAGTAATGCTGTGAGGTCATCGAAAGGTTTACTTAAAGATCTGACACTGTAGTTAAAGACAGTTATGTTGTTGTTGGCTCTGAGAAGTGCCTTTGATTGTTCTGCAGTGTAGTAATTACAGTTGCTGTTTGATTCATTTAAGTCATTCAATAAGAGGTTGGTATCAGGATCAATGTTTGTAATCATAAGATTTATAGTGAATCTACAATTAGACTTAAGTATGAGACAAAGTAAATATTCTAAAGCTAAAAAAATAACACCTGAATTATTTTAACAAATGTAAATATATGAACTAAGGTAGCTCTTTAAAGCTAAAATAAAGGAGACAATATAAAAGGGACTAAAATAAGTAGTGGTGAACAAACAAAGTGGTAATCAAATAAAGGAGCTAGGGAATATAATAGTAAAATAATCTGAAAATAGCACCTTGATTATTTTAACAATTGTGAATATATGATCTAAGGTAGCTATTAAACTAGTTAGTTAATAAACACAACCAGAATTACTGGTTGTGTTTATTAAATTTGAAGTTAATATAGGTCCAGAGTAACTTGTGGGATTGTATGAGGTAGTGGGTATCGAAGGAAGACATTCTCCTGGTGACCTAAGGTGTCTCAAAATATTCCTACATGCCTCAGAGTTGTAGCAATTGGTAATAGTTATTTTTGTTGTTTTCATTAAATTACTGATATGAATATAATGAGGTTCAAGCAGGTAATTAATTCCCAGAGTTGCCCATTGTTCTCCGGTTCTCACGGGTGGTCACATTCACCTATAATCAGTCCTGTATAAAAATTTGGTCCACTGAAAGGTCAACTTGTGAGACATTTTAAAAGTTAACTATATATTCTTGATCTCTAGTCTCATGCATGAGGTCCACCAGCACTATGGAAGCGAAATGCACAACATGTTAGTGATTTTCTTTTGTACCTAACAATATTTTATTATACGCTACAGTACCTGTATATTACAGAAAAAATAAATTTATTATTATTATTAACACGTCGGTCGTCTCCCACAGAGGCAGGGTGACCCAAAGAGGAAAGAAACACTTTCACCATCATTCACACATAATCAATCTTTGCAGAGGTGCCCGTATACGACAGTTTAGATGTCACTCCAAACAGTCAATATCCCAAACCCCTCGTTTAATGTGCAGACATTGTACTTCCCACTATTTCATTATTATGCTGAAGCATCACTTCAACATAATTCAAGGGAAAACATCGGGCTATTCTTAAATAGTTGTTCTGAAAAAAAAATAGTAGGGCAATCGGGTGGATTTGGTTAACATTTATGCAAGACACATGAGGTAACTGGAAAAAATATCGAGATGTTTCTCTCACTGCCTCTGTGTGTTTTCTTACATAGTGTTAAACCACCAATATATGCTTCTATCTCACATGAAAGATACAAGTAATTGCTGATGTTACATCAAACTATAATTATTATAATGTAACCGACTACTGGGAATAGCCTCGGTAACACTGGAGTATTTTCAGGCACCCTGAAAAAAATTAAATTACGAATCACCATCAAAAGTTTCTCCTTACTTTTGTTTGACCTTGGAGAGGAACCGTGATGCTGCCTCTTCACCCTCAATTTTTCTTAATTTAATGAAGGAAGACCAGGAGGAGAACTCCTTCAAGATGGTTTCCAGCGTCACATCTGTCTCAATAGAGAATTTGTTTTCCCTGGAGCTGTAAAAGATTATATAAAATATTATACGAAAATCAAACAGTATAACATGACAAGATTAATGACATTTTTTTTTTATATTTTATTGAAAAACTCTGGTACACAAACAGGACACATATAGACAAAGTAACACAAAATAAAAAATAAAACAGAGACACAAGTCCATACAGATCCACACTTAAAACGTGTCAATCACACACAAACTCACAACTACCTAGAAAGGTAGTTCAAAGCATTACATTGGAAAAAAAGAAAAACTTTTATAGAATATATATTGAACTTCTGAAAAGTCCCACCAAATACAAAACAAAAAAAAACTGTTAAATAAACTACATAACCATATGCTTAGGAAAAAAAATTAGGAAAACAATCGATACAAAAATGAAAATCTCAAATCAAGGAACGTAAAACATATACACAAATAACAAAGATAAGTGATAAAATTAAAGTCTTTTCTTTCCAAGTAAAGAAATCCTATGAAAACCCTGTAGAACATTGTTCCTACATTCAGTAATATATGTTTCAGAAAAGTACATAAACAGTATATAAAAGACACAGACACTGCAACAAACATCCACCTCTCCCCCTCCCAAATACAACCCAGACACACACATTCTTACCCCACCTCATCTTTCAGGTTACATATCTAGGGGCCATACCTGCATGTCAAGACAATATACATTAAGTTACACCATACCACAATCATTAACATATTTACTTACAAGGTAATCTTTTAGCTCAATGTGGGACTAAAAGAAACCTTTACATTATATAGAGGAACATCCTCATAGGTCACAACCAAAACAATACAAAAGTGCAATGCCAAACCCGGTTGAGAGTAAAACTCTTGCAATCTCACTCCCCCCAAAAGCACTCCCCCGTGAATGAAAACTCATCCCCATCAGGCATACACCACGCATACTCCATAAGTCAATTCCCCTGGGAGACTAGCCCGTTTCTACCCCTGAACTACAGTCGCCACAAATCCCCCAATGTAAAAACTTCGTAGCCTTCCGTAAAATCTCGCTCCCACCTACCTCTGTATATTTCTTTATTACGACACTTAGTTTTATAAAAAGTTGCTGCTAACGCCCCTAGTCTTTCCCGAACCGTCCTTTCCCGTAACGTCCATGATATGTAAACAAAATCAACAATTATGTAAGCCATCGCCTGTTGAACCCTGTCCTCCACCCCACCCAGATCCAAACTTAAAGCCCCTAGAACTGATAATCCACTCCCCCCCACTCCCCCCAACCATTCCCTCACGACACCTAAACGGTCACAAAAATAAACAACATGGAAAGCAGGCTCTTCCTCCTCACAATATGAACACACGCCACTCTCTCATATTCGTCTGTTGTTTAATACCGCCGCTGATGGTAGAAAGTCATGTAAGAATCGGAACATCACTTCTCTTACACGTGGCCGTAAGTGCAAACCCTTCAACCGCCGCCAAATGCTGTCCCACGCATACATGGGGTAAGCTCCCTCCACAGGGACCGTTATTTGAGACCAAACCCTCCTTTCTACTGACACCACCCTCATTTTCGATGTTGCACTGGCTTGCAAAAAAATCTGCAAAATTGCCTCACAGTCACGGAGATCCTTCCCTCTCCACTACCTCTGAATATTTTCCCGCATTTTACACAGCCCCCTTCCCCCTTCCCCCTTCCCCCTTCCCCATACTCTTGCCTGAACACATGCTTGACATAAACTCCCTTTAATCTATATCCCAGTGGAATTAACCCCAGCCCGCCCTTGGGTACTGGAAGTGTTACTACCTCCCTCCTTAACCACACCCCAAACCCCATATATACTTAAAAACTCTACCCAAAAGCCTCCTTACATCGCCTGACACCAATGGGTACACTGCAGCAACGTGCCAAATTTTGCTGTATAAAAGCGCATTCACCGCAATGACCTGCTGATGTAAAGACAGGTGAGGCGTCCTCAGCCCATTCAAACGTCCCAGCACCTTATTCACAACACACTTTGAATTTTCCTCTCTCGCAAACACCTCATTTGCCATATACACAATCCCACAAATCTTAAGTCTATCCACCTCTCTCCACCTTTCCCCTACACACATCTCGTCCCCCTCTCCCCACCCACCCAAAACTAGTAGTTTAGACTTATCCACATTCACCTTCATACCTGTCACTGCCCCGAATACATCTATGATTCTCCCCAATCCTCTTAAACTTTCCGTCCCTCTCACTAGAACCGTTGTGTCATCGACATATCCAATAATGCCCGGTTGGCCACTGTTTCCATTCTCCCACCTGCCCACACGGACGCATCTTTCCACCGCCCTATAAAAAGGGTTCTGCAAACAAGCAAACAGGATTTGAGACAGAGGGCACCCCTGTCTCAAACCCCGAGCCAACCTTACACGCATTCCCAACCTCCCTTTGACTTGCACACACATACCAGCATCCCTATATAACAACCGCGCCCATTGCACAATTTCCTCTCCAAAACCCTGCCATCTCATAAAGCGCCACAACGCCTGACGCTCCACACTATCATAAGCCGCCTCCCAATCAATCGCTAACACTCCCCCCCTCTGCCTACTCCCTATAAAACGTCTTATGACCCCATGTCCTTCATACATTGAATGCCCTGGCACCCTATATTGGCCTTTAACAATTACTGTATTAATTACCCTTTTTAAGCAATTACCTAAAATTTTTGCAAATAATTTATAGTCCCCACACATGAGGGATATCATACGATAATCCTTAATTGTTGTCTAACACCTTTCGGTACAAATACTACTACCACCGTCGCCTGAGACGCCCCTAATTCCCCCCAGGTCTTCATAGTATTAAATAAGGTAACTAAAAAATCTTTCAATACATCCCAATGTTGCACATAAAAATCACTAGGCAACCCGTCAATTCCAGGAGCCTTGCCACGATTCATACTCATTAAACCCTCCCACACCTCCACGGTGATGGCCCCACCCATCAACTCCTTGTCACTCTCAGTAAGCACACACTCTACACTTTCCCCCATCTCACATAAAGCCTCCTCACTTATACCTGCCCTGTCCATGTATTCAGCAACCCAAGCATCCACATATCCAACCATCCCCTCAGTTGACACCAATTCTTGTCACTCTGTATATCCCGCCATTGCAGCATGCACACGCAACCCAACCATTTCCATTGCGATACGCCGTCTCTTCTGTCCACGCAGGACACATGCCGACGGTCTATCACCCCATAAAACCTCTTCTAAATCACCCGTAACCCACACCGTGTCAAACCTCTCGTTATGTAAGTCCCTGAGTCTATACTTCAAACTTGCGATAAGTTCCACCAGGTATCCTCCACTCCCATCCCTTTGATAGCATTCCTGTAATTGCCATTCAATATACCTAATAAGCCCATAAGCCATTTGACTTTCTCGACGCCCCATATGAACATAAAAGTCCCGAATCCTCGACTTTGCAAACGTGTCCCACCACCCCAACACATCACCATTCTCCCTCTCACCCTCCCACAAATCCTCCCAGAACCTCGCAAATAAGACCCTCCCCTCATCATCACACAAGAGTCGTACATTTAATTTCCAATAACCCCTATACCTATGTGGTAAACCCTCCCAATCCAAAATCACCATGATGCCCCTATGATTTGAAAATCCTACATTCATAACCCTGACACTTTTTACCACCACTGGACCAGTAATGTAGATTCTATCCAGTCGAGCTGCGTATCCCTGTCATACAAATGTGTGTTCAACATTCCATGTCGTACTCCCTGCCACATCTACCAACCCCACTCCTTTTAATAGTTCGCCCAACATTCCTGAATAAAACCCCGTCCCTCTTGGTTCCACATTCCTACGCCGAATTACACAATTCCAGTCCCCGTCCACCACTGCAACTGCGGGCAATAAACATAAATGATAAACCAGTACATCCCGAACAAAATCATTTTTAACCCCTCTATCCCTCTCCGCAGGACCATAAACACACATAAAAGATACTCTTACCCTTCCCCACCACCCATCCACGTGAACTATCCTCCCCTCCCCTCCCTCTTCCCAATGGTGAACAGTAAACGGGCTAGTCTCCATTATCAAAATTGCGGCACCCCCTTTCAAACGTGGTGAATGGCCTGCATAGACAGCAAATCCCTCAACCACCAACACACATCCAGGTTTATAATTATGTTCTTGTACGAACACCACGTCTATTCCACACCGTACCACAAATTTCTGAAACCAATCATGCTTCCTTTCATTCCTTAAACCATTAACATTTATAGTGAGGCTCTTGAAACTGTAATTGGGGGTTTTCCCTTATGCATTGCAGAGCCTCTATCCTCTTTTCTCCGAACATACCCAAGGCCCTCAGCCGGTCCTTTAAGGCCTCCCTTAACAGGACCTTAACCCCTGGGTCCACCAAGGCTCCGCTCATCGACCTTGGTCCAAGCCTTCTTCTCCATGCGTTGGGCCGGTGTAAACACTGTCCTCTTCACTATCTCCTGAAAACCTGCATCATGCACCTCCACTTCAACAGTTTCATGCTGCAAGGCGTCGTCCAAGCTGGGTCCAGACACATCCTCCATCCTTTGCAAGGTGAGCAGATCAGACTCCAAAGCACCTGCAAGGCCCTCAACCTCGACTTCTCCCGGGGAACCCAGCAAGTCATGGATCATCGAGTCTATGGCACTCCTCACATCTCCTTCGTCCTCAGGTGGCACCCTACTCACGGTCGCCTGTGTTGCCCCTGAAGTTTCCTGCTCACCCGGCAGCATTGCACATCCCTCATCCCGTGACAACGCTTCATCAACCTCTACACTCCACGCCTTGTGTCCTGATGTTCTCATCGCAGATGCCTCCACAGGTGCCCCTTGGCTCCCTGATGAGTCCTGGTGAGGTTCCAGCTCCTGTGTGTCCCGTTGACGAGGACAGCTCACTGCAATATGGCCACAGGCACCACACAATCTACATGTCTATTGTTGCCCTGCGTATGTGACAAGGACTTGCGTCCTGAACTCCTCCAAATGCACATACGAAGGTATAGGGTGTCGTAGAGTCATCTTTAGCGAGAAATTACCCTCAGGCATTCCCGTGTACGATCCGTCCTTCCATGTACCCATCGTCGCCAGGTGAACAGTTCCATATTTCTCAAATACTGCATGTAGATCCACCTCATCTGCTTCAAACGGCACATTCCTTATTTTCACCCATGTGAAAAAACAAGAAACATCATGTAGTCTCACCATTACTGCTGGATTCACCATCATGTTGACATCTTGAAAACGGGTGACAATGTCCTCGTAAACACTGGCATTACGGAATTTTACAAAGATTCTGCAGGCCCCATTCAGTGCTACTCCATATAGCTCTTCAGTTGCTACACCATAGGTGTCCCTGATGATAGCCGGCAACAGTAGCTGTTCCGAATGGGGAAAAACAGCCCAACGAACGACTTCAATGCCAATAGTATTCACCCGTCGACGTCTGTGTGTCGCCATGTTGTGAAAACCAAAGTTACACAAACTGACGGTAGGGGCAGTTACTGCGCACGTCCGCTCACACCAAAGGTCAAGCGACGTCTGATTCATGACATGTAGTTTACTGCCCAGTGGCCTGGTGGCAAAAGCTCTCGCTTCACACGGCGAGTGTCCGGGTTCGATTCCCGGCGAAGGGGTGGAAACATCAGATGTGTTTCCTTACACCGGTTGTCTATGCTCCCTCATCAGTAATAATGGGTTCCTGTGCGTTAGTCGACTGGTGTGGGTCGCATCCTGGGACAAAACTGACCTAATTTGCCCGAAATGCTGTGCATAACAAGCGGCTTTCTATACAGTAATATGTCATTGGTGTCAGCTAGGCCTGTGTACCTTGTGCATGTACTTGTAGTAAATAATGATTAAATTATTATTTCTAACTGACAACAGCTACCCTACGATGTCCCGTAGGTCGGTGGGTTGCGCACTCAGCTCACACACTGAAGTCCGTGGTTCGATCCCCGGTACGGGTAGAAACATTTGGTCAAGTTTCCTTAAGACACCTGCTATCCATGTTCACCTAGCAGTAAGTAGGTATCTGGGTGTTAGCCGACTGGTGTGGGTCGCATCCTGGGGACAAAAATTAACCTAAGTTATCCGAAATACTCTGCATAACCAGAGGCTTTCTATATAGTAGTATGTCATTGATGTCAGGGAGGTCTGTGTATTATATTATATGTGTATCTAGCAAGTCCCTGCAATATATCTAGTAAAATTATCTCAAATATATTCAAGTGGTTCTTAAACGAGGTACTCGTTTTTGTGCTGATAACTTCCAAGGACAGGCTTCTCCAGTGTTATATATATCCTCTATTAAAAAAAAATAAAATAAACAGCCTAGCTTCAATTCCAATTTTAACAACGTTTTTCTGGACGCATGTAGAAACTGTAATCTAAATTATGATTTTGGTTTTGCTTATTAAAAACAAAAGTCTGCAATTCTGGATTAAAATGTATGCACTGGAAGCTGCTGGAAAATTTAAATATAGCAGTCTAAAATGTAAATAATGTGAGATGACTTCAAATATGCCTTAATATTTATCCTGATATTTTAGGGATATAGTTATTATAGTATAATATTTCAAATTTAACAGAGAAGATTTTGAGATAGTCTATTTATTTTATTACATAATATGATACAAAAGATTTAAGAGATACATTGTTGATATAAAGATTGTATAGTAGTCATTAACATTAACATCTGTAATTTAAAATAATCACTAAACACAGGTTGTGAGGGGAAGAGACTGTTTAGTTTCATATGCTGGTATTTTCTGTTACTTTAACTTGTGTAATTAAATGGGCACATACAGAATTTATCTAATTTATCTAAAAGAGGAAAACAAACTTATATTTATTCAGGCATAATATTATCTATCAATGCGTTTATATATGTTATTAACTTTGTGTCATTATTTGGAGAAGTATTCAATCCGTAGTGGCAATCAGATGTGATTCAAAGAAAAGGAGGGCAGCTCAAATTCTCTGGATCAAGAGCCCTTCACCTGTATTAAGACATTACTCTTGAAGGGATATGTTTATTAATTCAATATATGTTGCAATTCGCAAATTACCCGCTCTTAGGAGAGGTAGAGTAATGACGACCTTACAGTCCAAACTGTACCATTAACAAGTCACAGTGAAGCCAGAAGGGAAGAAGGCAAGAAAATCTATGAGAGTAGGCGGAGGAGAGAGAGGTACTGGCAGTCAAGATGGCGGCAGTGGTGGCGGTGGTGGCAGTGGCGGCGGTGGCGGTGGTGGCGACGGTGGCGGCGGTGGCGATGGCGGCGGTGGTTATAGAAGCAGTAGTAGTAAGGCAGCAGTGGTAGAAGTAGAAATAAGGGAGAGAAATAGTATAAGTGAAAAACTAGAAAAAAATATGGCAGATAGTAGAGTGGTAAAGAAGAAATGGTAATAATAGTGATGGTGGTAGTGCATTGCAACAAAAGCACAGAGGAGCACTGCAGGAGAGCTACTGGCCTACGGGATAACACAAAAAAGCCTGCGAGTCAAAACCCCATATACAGAACTCCAAACTTCATTGAAGCATTCAGTCACATCCGGCTTCGTTGTGAGGGAAAAGTTCAACAGAGGGGAGTAGCGAGTTTGTATATGGTGACGATAGTTTGACTGCCAGTTCGCTTGTTAAGGTAGGGTCAGTGTCTAGCTCCCGCTATCTCCCCACCCTTTTTCTCCACCTGGGAAGGTGACGTGTGGGGCTCCAACCAGATGGATAATCACTTGACTCACAGCTCCCAACACAACTGTAAGTAAAAGCCTCTGCTCCTATTCTAGTGGATATATTGGTTAAAAGCTTCACTTTTAACCAATTCTAAAACATAGTTCATTCTGCCTTGATTTCCAGGTTTTGCTTTTAAATCCTCACCATCATCATCATGGAGAATGATTTCTTAAGTAGTGTATAACTTTTGTCTCTTTCTAGCTTGGAATGTCAGCTTGGGTCATCTGGCAACCAAAGAAACAGTGTTGGAGACGAACTTCACATGAGTTCTGGGACGTCACTTTTTATCTACATACCCGAGTGTGGCTAACCCTAGGCAACTACCCCTCATCTTTGCAGTGGTGAAAGACCTGCGTTCCTATCATCTTGACGGATTATTCAAGGCTAGAGACTGTGACGAACTAGTCCTTGGGTTGTCACTCAACAACTGTGACCCCCGCCCCCCCCCCACATCAGCAACGGCCACAATTTCTACAAAGCGCTGTGTCAACATCAACCAGACATAATACCGTTGAATTCAAATATCACTTTTTTCATTTCATTCTTCATTTTTCTTTCAAGTAGGATAAAAGTTCATATTTAAAAGTTTTATATTTTCAATTCTAACGATAAAGTGTTTATATTTGTAGGTTATTGTTCTTTTTTCTATTCATTAATTTTCCTGAGGAGGAGCCAGCCTTGGTAAGATCAACTTAAGATCTTACAGGGCTGAGTAAGCCTTCACATTCGTAAAATGCTAAGTCTTGACTCGGAGTCCCTTTACACTAATGTCCCTCTTAATGATCTCAATTTTCTTAAAGTGAAGGCCAACGAAGGGCTACTTCATCTCCTAAGAACATAAGAAAGGAGGAACACTGCAGCAGACCTGTTGGCCCATACTAGGCAGGTCCTTTACAATTCATCCCACTAACAAAACATTTGCCCTATACCTATTGATGTCTTTGTTGATCTTCGCCGTTGTGTGGACTCGAATGCTTTTTCCTTTCTAGGTAAATATGTATTCTCGAACCTTTGTTGTGGCTACTGGCTCTCCTCTATCCCCTATTGTTGCTGACCTTTATATGGAGTATTTCAAAATTGCTTTGCTTCCTAGTACACTGGGTTAAGTCTTTCTAGCTTCGCTATGCAGATATCTTTGCTCGTTGACCAGATGACTAATATCTTCCGCCTTCCATAAAGTTCTAAGCTGAATCTAATGCTTCCCTACCTTCAAGTGCACGTCCATCGATCGGCGACAGGTTTTTTTTCTCTTTTATCGGAAGCCAATGTACAATGGTATATACATTCAGTACTTTTCATACCATTTGCTAATAAGTGTCATTGTTTTTTCTCTCTCCATGCCCTTCACATCTGTGGCTTTAATTTCTCCACTAAGAAATTTTCACTCTAAAAATCTAATCCTGAGACAGATGAAGCATTCAGTTCAAGATTTTTTTTTTTTCGCACTGTCGCCCAGCACAGGATTTTTAAAATAAAACTGGATACATAAGAACATAAGAAAGGAGGAACACTGCAGCAGGCCTGTTGGCCCATACTAGGCAGGTCCTTCACCATCCATCCCACTAACAAAATATTTGCCCAACTCAGTTTTCAATTCTACCCAAGCAATAGGTTTTGATAATTCTATTAACTCACGTGCAAGTCCCTCTCAAATCCAACCCCTCACTCGTGTATTTATCAAACCTAAATTTGAAACTACCCTCAATAACCCTACTAGGCAGACTGTTCCACTAATCAACTACTCCATTTCCAAACCAATACTTTCCTACATCCTTTTTAAATCTAAACTTGTTTAATTTTATGTGAGTGTAGGGTAGGTGGGGGTGAAATTGCCCAATAAGCAGACATTACCAGAGACCAAACCTCAAATCTTACCTGATCACTTGTACTTCAGATGAAAATGCTGGGAGACTTGTATACTCGGTAAATAAGTACTTATGGTTCTCCGTAAAGTACTTGTACAACTCTCTTCCCAGCTGTCAAATACAAGTTTTTTTGATTACATAGTGATTTGAACAAGGCAAAAATATTAATTACCAGGTAGTAATGTTTTCAGTGTATGTGATGTTTATTGCACCGAGCCTGCGGCTGCGGTCGCGGCTTATAAAAAAATTTTTTTTTTTTTTTTTTTTTTTTTTTTTTTTTTTTTGTAAAAGCAGTGTAAATTCAATAAAAATGGTGTAAAATACCGATAAGTTGATAAATAAGACACATGTACAACACTTGGGTATCTTTATTGCAAGTGCTGTACATGTATCTTTATTTCAAGTGTTGCACACTAAACCCGTAAATTCTTTGTTGCAACAAATTCGAGAGAAATATGAAAAAAAAAAAATCAATGGCCAGTGAATTTTTTTCCATATTTCTCTCTATGTACCTTTATCGTATTTCACTACTTAATTCTACCACATTCTCTTCCAGCTGTATGACCAACAATATATAGACAATATTAATACTGGAAGAATTACCGACAATATTTTAAATCCTTGAATTTTTGGTTTAAAGAGAATGATTGCTGGTTAGAGCTTTTAAAGTGGAAAAAAAAAAAACATACACCGGCCGGGATTAAACCCGCGGTCAGAGTGTCTTTTAAAGTGCTTGGTATAGAAGTATTCATATTTTTTCAGTCCCGGTATAACTTTGCTGTTGGTAGCAGTCTTGCTAGGTAGGGAGATACTGGTGTTATGCTTCTACTTCTTACTTGTCTTACGGACTGAGGGGTGACTGAGGCCTGGTACTCAAGCTGATCATTAAGACACATGTGCAACATCTAACTCAAATCCTTTATTCCTGGTTCTTACTTGATTCGATATTCTCAGCGCTGTATTTATATCTTTTTTGTTTATGCCCATCATCCATATGTATTTCCTCTCGCTCTACGACGTGATATTTCCTCTCGTTCTACGTGATATTTCCTCTCATTCTACATCAACATGAGGAACAGACGCATGCTATCCTTTGTTTCTTCCTTCTTTACTAATATTACCATTAACTCCACTTTGATAATCTCCACAGAAAGCTCACTGATGAACACAACCTTCCTTTCCTCTGCCTTGATAACATAGCACTGGCGGACCTACGAGTCAGCTTCAACTCCTTTCGCATTGAAGACAAGTTCTCTAAACAATCTTTTGGCACGGCCATGAGTAGCCCTTTAAGCTGTGTCCTTCAGGCACAGTCTCGGATATCATCACATGGCTCCAGTATATTGACGATATCCAAGTTTTCTACCCCAGATGTATACACATACACGAGGTCCTACATAATAACAACATAGAGCCAATAAAGTTTACACTCGAACTCAGGTAAACGTAAGTTTTCCTTTTCAGACACTTCCTTTAAAGTTTATAAGAAGCCTATGAACAAAGTCGTTCTCACACTAAGACTCTCGCACCAAAGCGGAGTGGTCATAGAATTATTCCTGAAGGCTCTGCATATTTCAAGTTCTGATTTCTTGGAAAAAATGAAACTACACTCATTAAGTATTTGTCTTCACTTCCCCTTTTATAGGGGAATCCAGACAAAGCTCAAACCACTGCACAATCCACAGACTGCTAGATTTTTTTTTTTTATTATCACACTGGCCGATTCCCACCAAGGCAGGGTGGCCCGAAAAAGAAAAACTTTCACCATCATTCACTCCATCACTGTCTTGCCAGAAGGGTGCGTTACACTACAGTTAAACTGCAACATTAACACCCCTCCTTCAGAGTGCAGGCACTGTACTTCCCATCTCCAGGACTCAAGTCCGGCCTGCCGGTTTCCCTGAATCCCTTCATAAATGTTACTTTGCTCACACTCCAACAGCACGTCAAGTATTAAAAACCATTTGTCTCCATTCACTCCTATCAAACACGCTCACGCATGCCTGCTGGAAGTCCAAGCCCCTCGCACACAAAACCTCCTTTACCCCCTCCCTCCAACCCTTCCTAGGCCGACCCCTACCCCGCCTTCCTTCCACTACAGACTGATACACTCTTAAAGTTATTCTGTTTCGCTCCATTCTCTCTACATGTCCGAACCACCTCAACAACCCTTCCTCAGCCCTCTGGACAACAGTTTTGGTAATCCCGCACCTCCTCCTAACTTCCAAACTACGAATTCTCTGCATTATATTCACACCACACATTGCCCTCAGACATGACATCTCCACTGCCTCCAGCCTTCTCCTCGCTGCAACATTCATCACCCATGCTTCACACCCATATAAGAGCGTTGGTAAAACTATACTCTCATACATTCCCCTCTTTGCCTCCAAGGACAAAGTTCTCTGTCTCCACAGACTCCTAAGTGCACCACTCACTCTTTTTCCCTCATCAATTCTATGATTCACCTCATCTTTCATAGACCCATCCGCTGACACGTCCACTCCCAAATATCTGAATACGTTCACCTCCTCCATACTCTCTCCCTCCAATCTGATATTCAATCTTTCATCACCTAATCTTTTTGTTATCCTCATAACCTTACTCTTTCCTGTATTCACCTTTAATTTTCTTCTTTTGCACACCCTACCAAATTCATCCACCAATCTCTGCAGCTTCTCTTCAGAATCTCCCAAGAGCACAGTGTCATCAGCAAAGAGCAGCTGTGACAACTCCCACCCTGTGTGTGATTCTTTATCTTTTAACTCCACGCCTCTTGCCAAGACCCTCGCATTTACTTCTCTTACAACCCCATCTATAAATATATTAAACAACCACGGTGACATCACACATCCTTGTCTAAGGCCTACTTTTACTGGGAAAAAATTTCCCTCTTTTCTACATACTCTAACTTGAGCCTCACTATCCTCGTAAAAACTCTTCACTGCTTTCAGTAACCTACCTCCTACACCATACACTTGCAACATCTGCCACATTGCCCCCCTATCCACCCTGTCATACGCCTTTTCCAAATCCATAAATGCCACAAAGACCTCTTTAGCCTTATCTAAATACTGTTCACTTATATGTTTCACTGTAAACACCTGGTCCACACACCCCCTACCTTTCCTAAAGCCTCCTTGTTCATCTGCTATCCTATTCTCCGTCTTACTCTTAATTCTTTCAATTATAACTCTACCATACACTTTACCAGGTACACTCAACAGACTTATCCCCCTATAATTTTTGCACTCTCTTTTATCCCCTTTGCCTTTATACAAAGGAACTATGCATGCTCTCTGCCAATCCCTAGGTACCTTACCCTCTTCCATACATTTATTAAATAATTGCACCAACCACTCCAAAACTATATCCCCACCTGCTTTTAACATTTCTATCTTTATCCCATCAATCCCGGCTGCCTTACCCCCTTTCATTTTACCTACTGCCTCACGAACTTCCCCCACACTCACAACTGGCTCTTCCTCACTCCTACAAGATGTTATTCCTCCTTGCCCTATACACGAAATCACAGCTTCTCTATCTTCATCAACATTTAACAATTCCTCAAAATATTCCCTCCATCTTCCCAATACCTCTAACTCTCCATTTAATAACTCTCCTCTCCTATTTTTAACTGACAAATCCATTTGTTCTCTAGGCTTCCTTAACTTGTTAATCTCACTCCAAAACTTTTTCTTATTTTCAACAAAATTTGTTGATAACAGCTCACCCACTCTCTCATTTGCTCTCTTTTTACATTGCTTCACCACTCTCTTAACCTCTCTCTTTTTCTCCATATACTCTTCCCTCCTTGCATCACTTCTACTTTGTAAAAACTTCTCATATGCTAACTTTTTCTCCCTTACTACTCTCTTTACATCATCATTCCACCAATCGCTCCTCTTCCCTCCTGCACCCACTTTCCTGTAACCACAAACTTCTGCTGAACACTCTAACACTACATTTTTAAACCTACCCCATTCCTCTTCGACCCCATTGCCTATGCTCTCATTAGCCCATCTATCCTCCAATAGCTGTTTATATCTTACCCTAACTGCCTCCTCTTTTAGTTTATAAACCTTCACCTCTCTCTTCCCTGATGCTTCTATTCTCCTTGTATCCCATCTACCTTTTACTCTCAGTGTAGCTACAACTAGAAAGTGATCTGATATATCTGTGGCCCCTCGATAAACATGTACATCCTGAAGTCTACTCAACAGTCTTTTATCTACTAATACATAATCCAACAAACTACTGTCATTTCGCCCTACATCATATCTTGTATACTTATTTATCCTCTTTTTCTTAAAATATGTATTACCTATAACTAAACCCCTTTCTATACAAAGTTCAATCAAAGGGCTCCCATTATCATTTACACCTGGCACCCCAAACTTACCTACCACACCCTCTCTAAAAGTTTCTCCTACTTTAGCATTCAGGTCCCCTACCACAATTACTCTCTCACTTGGTTCAAAGGCTCCTATACATTCACTTAACATCTCCCAAAATCTCTCTCTCTCCTCTACATTCCTCTCTTCTCCAGGTGCATACACGCTTATTATGACCCACTTCTCGCATCCAACCTTTACTTTAATCCACATAATTCTCGAATTTACACATTCATATTCTCTTTTCTCCTTCCATAACTGATCATTTAACATTACTGCTACCCCTTCCTTTGCTCTAACTCTCTCAGATACTCCAGATTTAATCCCATTTATTTCCCCCCACTGAAACTCTCCTACCCCCTTCAGCTTTGTTTCGCTTAGAGCCAGGACTTCCAACTTCTTTTCATTCATAACATCAGCAATCATCTGTTTCTTGTCATCCGCACTACATCCACGCACATTTAAACAACCCAGTTTTATAAAGTTTTTCTTCTTCTCTTTTTTAGTAAATGTATACAGGAGAAGGGGTTACTAGCCCATTGCTCCCGGCATTTTAGTCGCCTCATACGACACGCATGGCTTACGGAGGAAAGATTCTTTTCCACTTCCCCATGGACAATAGAAGAAATAAAAAAGAACAAGAGCTATTTAGAATAAGGAGAAAAACCTAGATGTATGTATATATATATATGCATGTGCGTGTCTGTGAAGTGTGACCAAAGTGTAAGTAGGAGTAGCAAGATATCCCTGTTATCTAGCGTGTTTATGAGACAGAAAAAGAAAACCAGCAATCCTACCATCATGCAAAACAGTTACAGGTTTTTGTTTCACAGTCATCTGGCAGGACGGTAGTACTTCCCTGGGTGGTTGCTGTCTACCAACCTACTACCTCTAGATGTAACCAAAAATTTATTGAGCTACACGGAGCACACGGGCTCTTACCTGAAGTAATGTCTAAGTCGCCCCTACTGTCGCTCTTCAATCGGTGACCTCGCCAAGAAAAGTCCCCATATATTGTTCCCGCTAAAAAAAAAAAAAAAAAAAAAAAAAAAAAAAAAAAAAAAAAAAAAAAATAGCGTTTCTTGTGGGCAGTACAATTTTTACGTAAGGAAAACTAGGAGAGATTTATCAAGAATTATGAACACACGGGCGCTTGCAACAGGGATGATACTAGCAACATTTCCTACACTAGAAACATGCTAAATTAATCCTACAGAGAGCCAGATTTGAGGTGCTACCAGTAACTTGAAGTCATCGCCACCTCCAACACCATTTAAAGAGCTGGCAGTTATAACACTTCCACAACCTCTGCTCATATCATCTTAACACAGTATTATGAGGCTGCCACATGACAGCAACAGGATAAATTCTTTTTCACTTTCGGAGACCTACACTCGACTACCAATACTGCTACTACTCTCTCCGGACACCCTAATACTACTCATGTATTTGAACCAATTAAGGTTCCAGGAATAAAACGTCTTCAATAAAGGTGTCCTCGGGGTATATATTCATGTCCATTTTCCTTGACATACTTGTGGATATGTACTTTCTAAATTTGAGTGGATGAGCTTCATTATCGACTGGATTAAGATCTGTGACTTTGTATTGTTGGAGCAACTTGATGACTTTGCACGCCATTGTATGTTCTTCATGAAAAAGCACTACCTCTCAGGGTCATACATGGACAAAATTCTGACAAGAAATATTTTCGTTATTTAAAATAGAAACAGTGAACGTTTCATCCTTGGAGTGTGTTAACACTGACCAGGAATCAACATTGCCCACTTAAGGGGACAGTAGTGACCCTCCAGCACATCCAGCTTCAAGGATAAAATAAACACTTTAAATAATAGGCCAGAAAACAATCAAATAGCCCAATGAATACAAAGCTGAAACTCAAAATTACTTGTACAACTAAAACACAACACTGTCATTACCTCGTCGTAAGTTGACAAATAGCTTTTGCCATTATAAATAGGGTCACAGCCAAAATAACAATAGCAGGCAAAAACTCCCCCCGGCTTCAGCACTCGTTCTACCTGCCAACAACAATAATACTTTACATTAGTGACAGAAAAAAACAAACGTAAGATTCAGGTGGTGATGCAATGAGCATGAGCCAGACACAAGTTTGTGAGCCTTTTCGTTATTAATGGAAATTTGACAGGTGAAGATGAGACTGTAAACTAAAAGGTTTGTCTTGGTGTTGATTCTCTATATTAACAAAATTCACATAATCAGCTATACATTATTTTTTTTATTTCTGAACTATGCAAAATTCGACATCCTCTGAGCTGAAGCACAGAGGAAAGATATGATCATCGAGGGCAACAAGTGTCGTAAATTTCGATGAGTGGAGATGTGTGCGGCATACCTACAGTAGCTCACCAGATGGCCGACTGGTGGTGATGTTGGTGTTGTAACACCAAGTTACGACACCAACCAAGTCACAAGACACCAACTAAGTCATGAGACACTGTCACGAGACACCAAATCACGATACACCAACCAAGTCATGTGACACCAAGCAAGTCACGAGACACCAACAAAGTCATGAGACACTAACCAAGTCACAAGACATCAACTTAGTCACAAGACACCATCTATGGGAAAAATCTAGAATCACATGCAACCTTTGCTTTTCAAAACATCATGTTACCTGTGCAAGAATAAACACTGCAACCAAAAATGACAGCTATCTAGATAGGTGTTTCTGGATCTGCAACAGGGATGTGGAACTATGGACAGATATCAGGAAAGCACTCAGGAGGTTAATAAACAATAAATACACAAAAAAGGAGGAACTATTGAATTGTCTACCTGGAATATATAGAGCATGGGAAAATAGGAGAGGAGTAAAGTCTAACACACAGAATGCCCAGTCTACAACAACTGACCCAAAAATAAGCAGATACCCACTGGAAAAAACACATGAAACAAAAACAACAGCTAGTTCAGTCCCCAGCCCTAGGGCTGACCCAGATCCAGCCCCCAGCCATTGTGAAAATCTGGATTCAGTTAAAGACTCCTCCAACGCCATAGCTCCTAGTACAGATGTAGTAGTGGAGCCCTCTTCTGGGGTAGACTCTTCTGCAGCCATCACAATCATAGCCTCTAGTACAGATGTAGTCGGGGAGTCCTCTTCCAGGAAAAATGTTGGTGTCTCTGGTTTGGCTATGGAGGACTGTAGTGCAGCTCTAGGGCCGGCACAAATTAGGAATACATCCAGCACGAATTGTGCCCAGCCAAAAACAAATTGGTGCAAATTCTATGTTTGGGGCATCTGTAAACACGGAATATCAGGGAAAACGAATGGGGCATGCAACTTTGAGCATCCCAAAAAATGCCGCGACCTCCTGTCTAAGGGAGTGTGTCGTTCTACCTCTTGCATATACTTCCACCCTGAGATGTGTCAGTCTTCAGCCCTTGAAAAACAATGTTACAATACCAATTGCACTGCATACCATCTAAAAGGGACCAGGAGGCACACACCCCATACAACACATCATAGTAGCTATGGTAGCTATGACAACACCCCAAGTGATTTTTTAGTGGTAGGAAACGAAGAAAGAAAATGGAAAGAGATAACCAAAATAGTCCACCACCTTGGAGCCTTGTTGGACTGGAGGCACAGCCAGTGGCCCCTCCGGGCTCACAGCTACTGATGCCAACAACAAAATCCCCCCAACAAACATGCAACACAACCTCATTTATATTTGCTAATATACAGGGCCTTAAGCCATCCACAAACAAAATACCTTTCATTAGTGGATTTCTAGGGGAGTTAAATGCAATGTTTGCAGCCTTCACAGAGACCCACGCAAAAGATTACTTTAACAGTGAAATATGGATACCTGGATACAACCTTTTCAGATGCGACAGAAAGAACAGGCAATAAGGGAGGGTTGGCTGTATGTCAAAGAATCTCTCATTTACACAGAGATACTGAACACCACAAATGTAGTTCAAATTCTGACAATAAAAATCGAGAACCAAAACTTAGTCATTGTGCTTGTATATAAGCCACCGGATGCAACTTCCCAACAGTTCAAAGAACAACTGTCAAAAACTGACTCCTGTCTGGAAAACTTTCCAGCCCCATCCCCAAACATCTTCCTGCTTGGTGACTTCAATCTAAGACATACAAAATGGAAGAATATAGCAAATAATGTTGTAGCAGAAATAATCCCTGGGGGTAGCTCAGATAAAAAGTCACATACACTGGAGCTGCTGAATTTCTGCAACAAACACACCCTAAGTCAGCAGATAGTGGAGCCAACAAGACTGGAGAACACACTGGACCTTATTTTCACAATTAATGAGGACCTGGTAAGGAATATAACAATATAAAAAACAACAAATTATGATCACAATCTAATCGAAGTCCAAACTTGAATGCACAGGAGTCCTGATTGGCAAGATGCATACAGCTGTGAGGGTACCTTTACCAAATTCAACTTCATCAACAAGAACATCATCTGGGATCAGGTAAACTATGCCCTAAATGAAACATGCTGGGAGGATATCTTAAATTACATGGACCCTAACCAGAGCCTCGAAAAGATCACTCTCCTGATAGCTGAAGTATATTCAAGGTATATTCCTATAAGACAAAAGAAGAAGTAAACTGGAGAGAGAGAGAGACGCTCCCTCTACAGGAGAAGACGAAGAATCATTGAGCTCCTCAAGAATGCCAGATTATCTGATACACACGTGGGGGCGTTGATCCCCGGAATGCCCTCCAGGTGTGACACAAGGCACCATCTATGTCACGAGACACCTTCTATATCACGAGACACCATCTATGTCACGAGGCACCAACTAAGTCACGAGCCACCAACTTAGTCATGAGACACCAACTCCATCACGAGACACAAACTAACTCACGAGACACAGCTTAGTCACAAGACACCAACTAAGTCACGAGACACCAACTTAGTCACGTGATAATAACCTAGTCATGAAACACCAACTTAGTCACGAGACACTAACCACGTCACGAGACACCAACTAAGTCACAAGACACCATGTTGCAACCCCTGAATGGGTCACAATGTATATGATGTATATTATATGTACATAATGTATATTACCTTTTCATATAATTTTATATTGCTTATATTTGCGATAATAGCTAAATTGTAAATGTATTGCTTTATATTATTTGACTTAGTTACTTTTGTTAGGTAGGATGTAACATTCATATAATTTTATGTGCTCATAGTTCAAGTCCTGATTGTCTAACTACTGTAATTATCGCTTGTGGCTCGTTACTCTGCCGGCTTCTCATTGTTGCTGGTCAGCAACTGTCCACAGAGCAATCACGTGATAGAGGGGGGGGGTGATCACACCTCGCCTGAAGTAGTCAGTCTGGGCTAAACTCTCTTGGTGGTTGGACATATTTCTGACAAGACGTGCCTAACTCTCCCTTATTGGCCCATGTTGGAAGATCGTCTCTGTAGCTTTCTTGTTGGTTCTATAGAACTCTGTTCACAGAACACTGTCTAGACTTAGTGATTTTCGATGTTGTACTGAGGTTGTGTGTCGCATAGACACTCTGAGCAACTCAGGTTCTGAGCTGTAGCTTCTGACCTAATTTGTACTGGTATCTGTGTACTGTCACAGTTGGGGATTTTCTAATGCTGAACTTAGATTCAGTAATATGGGAGTTTTGTGACTTTTGTGGAGGATCTGCAGATGGTCCCTACTTAGTGTCATTATATTATCTCCTTGTTCCTGATTCTGTGTCACTTTTGCTTGTTATATTGCTATTGGGCTTAGCATTCTATTTATTGTTCAAGCAGACTGTTGTGATTGCAAGTTGGTCAAGAAGTTAGCTTATTTGAGGACTTTGTCAGTCACTTGTTTAAGTCTAGTCGAGTCGTGAGACATAGCGAACTACTTAAGAGCACTTACACATACACACAAACTTATTTGTATATTGTATTATTAAATGTTAATGTACCAGACGGTACTTAAGTTATAAATGTGATATGTGCTTTCAGCACAATAATACTGTACACGAGAGAAGTGATTAATATTATTTTGATTACTGTGATTATTATTAATTTAATTTACTTTGATAATATACCTCTAGACTGTTATTAATAAATTTATTAAATTTTAATTTCTCTAGTTAGTAGCCTACCAGTTGTAATCCTGAAGCACTAATAATTCTTATTGAATTCTAATGGATAATTGGACCAGGACACTGACTACTTGTTACGAAAACCCAGTAACAGGTTGGATGCTAGCAGGGCAGTCCTTTTTAGTATTCAGTGGAGATCTCTAAGCATTTTAGAAATCGCGTTTTTTGTAACACGCCATCTATGTCACAAGACACCATCTATGTCACGAGACACCAACTTACTCACGAGACACGAACCAAGTCACGAGACACCAACTTAGCCACGAGACACCAACTAAGTCACGAGACAACCTAGTCACGAGACACCAACTAAGTCACGAGACACCAAGCCACGAGACAACAACCTAGTCACGAGACACCAACTAAGTCACGAGACACCAACTAAGTCACAAGACACCAAGTCACGAGACAACAACTTAGTCACGAGGCTTGGTCATAGACAGAACAGAGGGGGCGTTGACCCCCGGAACGCCTGACAGGTAAACAGGCAGGTAGTCACAAGTCAACAAGCTCTGGTGAGCATCTAAGGGACCTTCAATGAATCTTTACCACACTTCACTCAACCGACTCCAAATCTGCATAAAATCTGACTGGGTTAAAATCCAGCTCCTGAGCTTCTTGAAGGTATTGCAACTGCAGTGTCGTGAAGGAGCTGAGCTGCCGATTCTCTGCATCTTCGTAGTTTTGGTGTACAAGAGGCCGGGGCTCGCCGGGTCACCATCTGGAGAAGACCCGAGCCTGGACGAGACCGGCGAACCTACTACAGTACAAAGGCCAGGATTATTTGGGACGGAGGCTGCCTCTCATTCCACAACATAGTTAAATATGATACTATGCAAGAGATTCACTTAATTTTAATACCTGGGATCTCTGTAATAATAATAATAATAATCTTTATTTCTACAAGTACATGTACAAGGTATACAGGCCTAGGTGACATATCAATGACATACTACTGTATAAAAAGCTACTTGTTATGCTGAGCATTTCGGGCAACTTAGGTCAGTTTTGTCCCAGGATGCGACCCACACCAGTCGACAAACACCCAGGTACCCGTTTGAGTGATGGGTGAACATAGACAACCGGTGAAAAAAAAACACGTCTAATGTTTCCACTCCTTCGCCGGGAATCGAACCCGGAGCCTCACCGTGTGAAGCAGGAGCTTTTGCCACCAGGCCACGGGACCCCTTGTTATGCAGAGCATTTGGGCAAATTAGGTCAAGTTTGTCCCCAGGATGCGACCCACACCAGTCGCCTAACACCCAGGTACCTATTTTATTGCTAGGTGATCAGGGACAACGGGTATCTAATGTTTCCACCCATACCGGGGATCGAACCACGGACCTCAATGTGTGAGCTGAATGCGTTAGCAATCGAGCTACGGGACACCTCATGATATAATTCATGACTCTACTCCAACACGTATCCTTCTGAAATTTAATAATAATTTGTAAATTTAAATTGTTGTACCTCTTTATAGAAAGTCTCCATATTAAACCAGTGAACAGAAGCACAGCAAGTGAGCAACTCAACTGACTCATCCTCCACTGGCAGGTGCTCGGCTAATCCATGTCTGTGAAAAATAAAGTCATCAATATTTTTCATACTGTTACAAAATAAGGATTGAATAAATAATTAACGCTTTATGAAAAATTAAATTTACCTGGATGTAACTCATAAGATACATACCAGTGAATGGTAACAAAGATAATTATTCTTTATCAAAGTTACAGAGACAAGTAGGAATTTTAGGACAATTAGGTCGCAAAAAAATGTCCCTCTTCGATACCTACTACAATCTATCTCTCCACAAGTCACTGTGGACCTATATTAATTTCAAATGAAATATACATCACCAGGAATTCTGGTAAAACATTAATATAAATATGTGGACTGTATATTAAATTTAAAAAATTAATACATATACATTGAAGGAGAATTTATCTTAATACCATTCACCAATTAATCTGGAGATTACGGTGTGTCAAACACAAAACCACCTGCCTAAATTATGAAGAAAATACTGGCCAGAATTTCAACATAAATATAGACATCACTCAGCTGTGGTAATATCCTGTTTCTAATTACGGAGTCCTGTCCAGTCGCCTAATTCTCACGTTCTGCAAGACTGCAATTCCAACAATTTTGGCTCCTATTTGAGAGGTTTTAAGCCCAATATAACCTCTAGAGCGACGAAAATTCTTCTGATTTTCACTAACGTTTGTCTCGGTCAATTCAAAACAATGGCGACTCTTCCCCAGCGACGCTCACCCATTTCACTGGTTCTTTATTTATTTACAAATTAATTTTTATTACCGACAATATATTCCATCAATTTACATACAAAATACAGTGTATTTTGGGAAAATATACAGTGTTTTCCACACGCTTTCCTGAGAGATAAGGAACAATAATAATAATAATAATAATAATAATAATAAATCTTTTTTATAAAAGCACATATATAAGGTATACAGACCTAGATGACATCAATAAAATACTATACAGAAAATCCCTGTTTTGCAGAGCATTTCGGGCAAATTAGATTAATTTTGTCCCCAGGATGCGACCCACACAAGCCGGCTAACACCCAGGTACCTATTTATTTACTGCTAGGTAGATTTTTTAGATTTTCCCACCGAGGTGGCTAGTTTATTGTGCACCCCATATCCATCCTGTGGACGGTAGCGCGAGAGCATATGGATACACAAAAGGTCTAGGAACTAGGCTCCACAAGGGTTAACAGGTGTCCATTTAGATTTATATCTACAGTTCACTTATCTGTTACAAGCAAATTTAGGAAATTTGCTTAGTATATCTGGTATCTCATTTTCATTAATATGATATCTTGACATGTCACAGGTTATTATATTGTGTATCTCTATATTCTTCAAGTGAACAGTTAAGCACATAGTGTTCAACAGTGACCATATGTTTGACCACATAATTTGTATTTAGTTTGATCATCATCTGTGTGTCTGCCAAACTGCCAGAAGTACTTGTAACCAAGCCTAAGCCTGGCCACTACAACAGTTAGTCTGATCGCATTGCAAGTTGCTCCATAAACATATTTATCTACGGGCTACAGATCTACTCAGACTTCTAATTGCATTCCTATAACATTCAGGGGACAGGGACAGTAGGTGCATTAAGAAAACACCCCCTGATGTTTCCACCCATACCAAGGATCGAACCACGGACCTCAGTGTGTGAGCTGAGTGCGCTAGCTACAACTGCAGCCCCACTTGTAGATGAAGAGGTCGTGTATCATCCTTACGAGGAAAACTTCAACCGGTAGTATATATGATAGTGAAGGCCGGACTCACCAAGTGTTTATTACCCGTCAGGGGCTGTAACTGTTTTGTGTTTGAAGACGACCTTAGACTTACAGACTCTCATGTGTTGCAACCCCAAGTTGCCACAGAATGACTAGGTGCCAAATATCTCATGTTATTTACTGGGAGGCACTTAGCTTCCCATTAAATAACAGTAAATAACCGGTATGCCAGCCTTCCGCTGGCTTACCGGTCCGTTTCCTTTAAAAATTATGGGTACGATTATAACCATTTTTTTTAATAGCTAAGAGGTGGTAGTGAAGGAAAACACGCAGTGAGTCACAGGGGTTGTGGTGGAGTGTCGCCAGGGTCAGCATGGGAAGCCCCAATGTTTGTCCTCTTATATCATTGTGGTCAAGGTTAATGGTTGTCACTGAGTGTGAGGACGTTGGTATGTCTGTGTGTGTTGTGGGAGAGTAGGACGAGATAATGTACTGCTGCCCATCCGCTTAATAACAATAATTCACTGTTGCTAAGACAGTCAAATGAGTGACTGAAAACAAACCTTAATGAACGACATAGATTTTTCTAGAGTGTTCGATGGGCCCTCTTTTATGTTACTGCAGTGGTTCCCAAACTGGGGGTAAATTACCCCCTGGGGGTAATTTAACCATTTTTGGGGGGTAATGGAGGGGTGACAGAAAAAAAGTTATGAATTCTGAAAATCAAGAAAACAATGCGGTACCCGGTATGAGGATTATTGTTAACTTTGTCTTAGTATATAAAGTTGTAAAGTAAACCTATTATAAGTAATAAAGTTAAACCAAATAACAATAAACATCAAAAACTAATATACAGTATTAGAAAAGAAGAAATATATAGCTAAGTGTGTGGAAACCCAAAAGTATTTTGACAAGTATGCTTCAGGACAAAAGTCACTCAGTAGCCCAGATCGACCTGTCCAGTACGCGTCACTCACTTCCTGAGGCTGCCTCTATTTCACACTGTCAGTTTATCTGTGAGCAACAGCCGAGGTAGACATAAGCTGGTATGTATGTGTACTGCCCTGTGCAGTATATAGTTAGTATTTACCCACTGTTACTGTGAATTTGTAGCTATTACTAATTTTATATATAATGTATGTGTGGTTCTTACGTTTTCAATGGTTTTGCTAGGATTAGCAGAGTATGCGAGGCTGTATATGTTCACGTTTAGCCATATATATCAATAATAACAACATTTTGTGAAAGGGGTAACATGCTTTATGTGGCATGTTAAATTGGGTAACAAGCTGAAAAAGTTTGGGCACACGGCGAGGGCCTGGGTTCGATTCCCAGCCAGAGTAGAAACATTGGACGTGTTTCTTTCCACCTGTTGTCTATGTTCCCCATCAGTAAAATGGGTACCTGGGTGTCAGTCGACTGGTGTGGGTCGCATCCTGGGACACTAACCTAAGGAGGCCTGGTCACAGACCGGGCCGCGGGGGCGTTGACCCCCGGAACTCTCTCCAGGTAAACTCCAGGTATACTAAGGCAGGGCAAGTCAGTCTCAACAACAGTGAGACGTAAGAGCAGACCCTGGGTCAGGTCACATTCCCCACTTTAGCAAGCAGGTGCCAGCCAGTTTTATCTAATATTTGTTTAATATTGTATACAGTATCGGAATATACCTTTAGTTAATTAAGAGATTTAGTTAATTAAGAGAGGGAAACACAGGAGACATCGTCAAATCAACAATACAAAACTCCAAGGTTATAGGACGGTTATCCCTCAGTGCCACTCGTGGGAAAGAAGTGAATAGTTAAACAGCCAAGGTTAATGTTTTAGTAGCTGACCTATATTCTGCTGACCAGTGTACAGTGAGAGAATCAGTGGAGAAAACGCCAAATATATCTATAAACTCAAGGAAAGTCAGGTTGTAGGTGTCGTTTACTTCCCTCAGTGTTTTAAAAATGGCTGAGTCAGCAGACCAGGTCAGGAGTCAACAACACGACACAACCCCCGATAAATGGAACTGAGGGGGATTTGGAAGGATAAAACCATTGATTAAACCTTTCTGGTCTACCAGAATGGAAAGGAGTTAGAAGTTAATAGGTGAAACCGGACTGTGAAGTGAGGCGGGAAGGGGAGTGTGTAATAAGGGGTTAACTGAAAGGGGTGTGTGAAGTTAAGGGAAAAGTGGGCAGTGAAGAGGGTTTTGAAGAAAATTTACTAGTAATTCAGTGGTGATTGCTAAAGCAGATACTAGGGTGTACTAGGTGACTGGAAAAGAGAAATAAATATTATTGTATATGAGTAAAAGAGCAAAGAGTGAAAATGGCAGGCATTAGGGGGGTACAGGCTGCCATAATTATATTTATCTTTCTTCTTCAATTCCATGAAGAAAGAAATCAGTCATGGGGGCTGGAAAAGGTGGAGTAACAGCGCCCAACAGCTGCCATCCTACCAGAAAAGTAAATGTCACTATCACCGCAAGGTATGGCAACACCGCATACCCAAACAAAAACAGTGGCACACAACTCTTATTGTAGCACTCTTAAGTGGTGATATCCAAATTAATCCAGGGCCTCAAACTATTGTGCAGAGGCAAAACAGACAGATAAATGACCTGGAGTTTACCTGGAGAGAGTTCCGGGGGTCAACGCCCCTGCGGCCCGGTCTGTGACCAGGCCTCCTGGTGGATCAGAGCCTGATCAACCAGGCTGTTGCTGCTGGCTGCACGCAAACCAACGTACGAGCCACAGCCCGGCTGATCAGGAACTGACTTTAGGTGCTTGTCCAGTGCCAGCTTGAATAGTGATAATGATAGTGATAATGACGGTCTAGTAGCTAGGAATGATAACCTTAACTCCATATGTAATGCATACATAGGTCAATGTGAGACAATACAGCCATTATTATCTCAAACACTACCAAACAGGTACATACACTGTACTAAAGTACGCATGAAAAACAGTGTAAAATGTGTAAGGGGTGGGTGCATGATGGATGAATGTACAATTATAGCAACGGTGCCAGAATTCACTTTGTGTGTAACAAATGCACTTTGGCACAGTTACTCTTTAGCAATGATGACATTAATTTACCTAATTTTAATACATATGACCCATTGCCATATATTGATGATTATAATTGTTTTATGAAAACAGGCCTTCACTTTATTCATGATGAATGGTTTGAAAAACCGACAAGTTGAAGATTGAGACACTTATGCAGCATATGGGAATCTTTATTCAGGAAACGTTTCGCCACACAGTGGCTTCATCAGTCCAATACAAAGAGGAAGGCATAAGGAGAGGAGGAGTATGAGGTAATCAGTCCCTCAGCCTGGAGTCGATGTGTTCAGTCCATCAATCTTGTAGAATGTACAGCATAGGGCCGTAGACGTGGCTTATATACTGTAGTGAGGTGAGGTGAAGCAGGCGGAGGCGAGGTCATAGTGGTACCATCCACTAGTCGAAGTAGGTCTTCGTCCAAAGGTTGAACAAGTGTTGAAGAATTCTTTGTAACAAGATCCCATGATGCTGCAGTGTCTGACAGTTGTGATGAATGGTTTGAAAAACCGACAAGTTGAAGATTGAGACACTTATGCAGCATATGGGAATCTTTATTCAGGAAACGTTCCGCCACACAGTGGCTTCATCAGTCCAATACAAAGAGGAAGGCGTAAGGAGAGGAGGAGTATGAGGTAATCAGTCCCTCAGCCTGGAGTCGTGTTCAGTCCATCAATCTTGTAGAATGTACAGCATAGGGCCGTAGACGTGGCTTATATACTGTAGTGAGGTGAGGTGAAGCAGGCGGAGGCGAGGTCATAGTGGTACCATCCACTAGTCGAAGTAGGTCTTCGTCCAAAGGTTGAACAACTTGTCGGTTTTTCAAACCATTCATCACAACTGTCAGCGTCAGACACTGCAGCATCATGGGATCTTGTTACAAAGAATTCTTCAACACTTGTTCAACCTTTGGACAAAGACCTACTTCGACTAGTGGATGGTACCACTATGACCCCGCCTCCGCCTGCTTCACCTCACCTCACTACAGTATATAAGCCACGTCTACGGCCCTATGCTGTACATTCTACAAGATTGATGGACTGAACACATCGACTCCAGGCTGAGGGACTGATTACCTCATACTCCTCCTCTCCTTACGCCTTCCTCTTTGTATTGGACTGATGAAGCCACTGTGTGGCGAAACGTTTCTCCAATAGGATTAACGCCAATTGTTTGATAATCTACTGCTTTATTATACATATTGTGTGTGGTAATATTGATTTACGGTAATGACATTGTAATTTGGAGTTTTACTCTAATAAATACATGTATTTGCTCCAACTTGTTTTCTAGGTGCCTTGCACTGCATAGTGTTGACGCTGTGATCATGACCATGACTGCAACACTACACAATACCATGACTACAACACTACACAATACCATGACTACAACACTACACAATACTATGACTACAACACTACACAATACCATGACTACAACACTACACAATACCATGACTACAACACTACACAATACCATGACTACAACACTACACAATACTATGACTACAACACTACACAATACCATGACTACAACACTACATAATACCATGACTACAACACTACACAATACCAGGACTACAACACTACACAATACCATGACTACAACACTACACAAAACCATGACTACAACACTACACAATACCATGACTACAACACTACACAATACCAGGACTACAACACTACACAATACCATGACTACAACACTACACACAATACCATGACTACAACACTACATAATACCATGTCTACAACACTACACAATACCATGACTACAACACTACACAATAGCACAACTACAACACACAAGTGACCTTGACTTAAAGAAGAAAACTTATGACGACGTTTCGGTCCGTCCTGGTCTATTGTCAAGTCACTACAGAGAGAAAAAAAAGAAAACCAGAAAGTAGGTTGGGAGAAAAGAGGGGAGAAAAGGGAGTAGTAGTAGTAATGGCAGTAGAATCTTCATTAGTAGTAGTAGTAGTAGTAGTAGTAGTAGTAGTAGTAGTAGTAGTAGTAGTAATGATAGCAGCAGTAGTAGCATATTTTATATGCACACCTATGATAGACATTTCTATACAACATCAGAGATACTAACTTGAAGATGACATTGTGGTGTGTACAGCTCTTAGTAGCAAGTTGCACCTGTTCCTGACTAACATCAACACCAATAACTTGCTGAAAGTAGTTGGTGTACATGTTAGTGTTCTGCCCTGAGCCACAACCCACGTCCACACACAGCTGTAGTGGCTCCACCTGTGAGAAGTTAACATTGTTAGTGTTCTGCCCTGAGCCACAACCCACGTCCACACACAGCTGTAGTGGTTCCACCTGTGAGAAGTTAACAATGTTAGTGTTCTGCCCTGAGCCACAACCCACGTCCACACACAGCTGTAGTGGTTCCACCTGTGAGAAGTTAACAATGTTAGTGTTCTGCCCTGAGCCACAACCCACGTCCACACACAGCTGTAGTGGCTCCACCTGTGAGAAGTTAACATTGTTAGTGTTCTGCCCTGAGCCACAACCCACGTCCACACACAGCTGTAGTGGTTCCACCTGTGAGAAGTTAACAATGTTAGTGTTCTGCCCTGAGCCACAACCCACGTCCACACACAGCTGTAGTGGCTCCACCTGTGAGAAGTTAACAATGTTAGTGTTCTGCCCTGAGCCACAACCCACGTCCACACACAGCTGTAGTGGTTCCACCTGTGAGAAGTTAACAATGTTAGTGTTCTGCCCTGAGCCACAACCCACGTCCACACACAGCTGTAGTGGCTCCACCTGTGAGAAGTTAACAATGTTAGCGTTCTGCCCTGAGCCACAACCCACGTCCACACACAGCTGTAGTGGCTCCACCTGTGAGAAGTTAACAATGTTAGTGTTCTGCCCTGAGCCACAACCCACGTCCACACACAGCTGTAGTGGCTCCACCTGTGAGAAGTTAACAATGTTAGTGTTCTGCCCTGAGCCACAACCCACGTCCACACACAGCTGTAGTGGCTCCACCTGTGAGAAGTTAACAATGTTAGCGTTCTGCCCTGAGCCACAACCCACGTCCACACACAGCTGTAGTGGCTCCACCTGTGAGACGTTAACAATGTTAGTGTTCTGCCCTGAGCCCCACCCCACGTCCACACACAGCTGTAATGGCTCCACCTGTGAGAAGTTAACAATGTTAGTGTTCTGTCCTGAGCCACAACCCACGTCCACACACAGCTGTAGTGGCTCCACCTGTGAGAAGTTAACAATGTTAGTGTTCTGCCCTGAGCCACAACCCACGTCCACACACAGCTGTAGTGGCTCCACCTGTGAGAAGTTAACAATGTTAGTGTTCTGCCCTGGGCCACAACCCACGTCCACACACAGCTGTAGTGGCTTCACCTGTGAGACGTTAACAATGTTAGTGTTCTGCCCTGAGCCACAACCCACGTCCACACACAGCTGTAGTGGCTCCACCTGTGAGAAGTTAACAATGTTAGTGTTCTGCCCTGAGCCACAACCCACGTCCACACACAGCTGTAGTGGCTCCACCTGTGAGAAGTTAACAATGTTAGCGTTCTGCCCTGAGCCACAACCCACGTCCACACACAGCTGTAGTGGCTCCACCTGTGAGAAGTTAACAATGTTAGTGTTCTGCCCTGAGCCACAACCCACGTCCACACACAGCTGTAGTGGTTCCACCTGTGAGAAGTTAACAATGTTAGTGTTCTGCCCTGAGCCACAACCCACGTCCACACACAGCTGTAGTGGCTCCACCTGTGAGAAGTTAACAATGTTAGTGTTCTGCCCTGAGCCACAACCCACGTCCACACACAGCTGTAGTGGCCCCACCCGTGAGAAGTTAACATTGTTAGTGTTCTGCCCTGAGCCACAACCCACGTCCACACACAGCTGTAGTGGCCCCACCCGTGAGAAGTTAACAATGTTTGCAAGTACCAAAACTATCTTTTGCTAGCTAGTACCAACTACCTCATTTTTTATTTTACTTTTTATTGTGCAATAAACTGCTCAACTTATTTAATATTACAAATCAGATCTTACTCCTAAACCAATATTATCTCATAGTGACTATCTGTCCATTTAACTTGTTTACCATTACTTAATTGTAGTCCCTTATATATTTTTTGTCCTTTATTTTAGCTTCATATAACTACCTTAGATCATATATTCGCAATTGTTAAACTAATCAAGGTGCTATTCTCAGGTGCTAAAGTTAATAAGTTCACTATTTTGCCATTATACTCCAAAGCTCATTTATTTGATTACCACTTTATTGTTCACCACAACTTATATTAGTCCCTTTTATACTATAATTTTATATTATAATTCTAACTTTAAAGAATTACCTTTAAAGTACTACCTACTATCATATTCCCAAGCTCCATTATTTGATCATCACTTTATTTGTTCACCACAAATTATTTTAGTCCCTTTTATATTGTCTCCTTTATTTTAGCTTTAAAAAACTACCTTAGCTCATTATTTTTTACATTTGTTAAATAATTCAAGTGCTATTTTTTTTTAGCTTTAGAATATTTACTTTATTTTTTACTTAATTCTAACTATAGATTCACTACAAATCTTATGATTACAAGCATTGATCCTGATACCAACCTCTTATTTAATGACTTAAATGAATCAAACAGTTACTGTAATTACTACACAGCAGAACAATCAAAGGCACTTCTCAGAGCCAACAACAACATAACTATCTTTAACTACAATATCAGATCTTTAAGCAAGCATTATGATGACCTCCTAGCATTACTAAATTCCTTGCATGCCAATATGTCCATCATTACACTAACTGAAACCTGGCTAAAGCCTGATACTACAGATGTCTATGCCATTCCTGGTTACACAGCCATACACAACTGTAGGCCAGACCAGCAAGGGGGTGGCACAGCTATATACTACTCAGACCAACTATAATGTATCACTAATACTTGCACAAGGGATGAACATGGGGAATACAAGTAGTCGATTTTTCCACTGAGCGGTGTATCCGGTTTAGGGGCCTTCCACTGAGCGGTGTATCCGGTATAGGGCCTTCCACTGAGCGGTGTATCCGGTTTAGGGTCTTCCACTGAGCGGTGTATCCGGTCTAGGACCAGCAGCTGGAGGGTCACCTTTTCACACCTAGGTGTTACTTCCGGTTTTGACCATGACCTCGCCCTCGAGACTACCTCACCCTTGACCCCCCAACCAGTACCCCCACCCACGACCCCCCCTTCGCGACCCCCGCCCCGCGCGCCCGCGCGCCCGCGCGCCCGCCCGCGCCCTTCGCGACCCCCGCCCGCGCGCCCGCCCGCGCGCCCCGCCCCGCCCGCGCGCCCGCCCGCGCCCTTCGCGAGCCCCGCTCCTTCTGCTGCGCCTTCTGCAGCGTCGTCCGGATCGCCCCCGCGCCTCGAATTTTTTCCGATTTTTTTCGAATTTTTTTTGAATTTCATTTTCTTGTGCTCTCCATCTCCTCGGATCAAGGTTTTTGGATTCCCCCATATGGGGTTTTTCGAAATTCTCCATCTCCTCAGATCAAATTTTTTGGGTACCCCTCCTTTCACCCCCATCCCCAAACAATTTCTCGATATTACCAAGTTTTTGGATTCCCCCCTATGGGGGTTTCGAAAGTCTCCATCTCCTTGGATCAAGTTTTTTTTGGGTACCCCGCCTTTCACCCCAAATTTTCTCGACAATACCATGACTCCATCTCCTCGGATCAAGTTTTTTGGATCCCCCCTATGGGGTTTTCGAAATTCTCCATCTCCTTGGATCAAATTTTTGGATTACCCCTCCCACTTTCACCCCAAATTTTCTCGACAATACCATGACTCCATCTCCTCAGATCAAATTTTTAAGGTTCCCCCTCCCACTTTCACCCCCCCCAATCCCAAAAATTTCTCGATAATACAAGTTTTTGGATTCCCCCCCCTATGGGGGTTTTGAATTTCTTATGATCACCTTGGATCAAATTTTTGGATTACCCCTCCCACTTTCACCCACCCCCCAACCTCAAATTTTTCTCGATAATACCAAGTTTTTGGATTCCCTCCTATGGGGTTTTCGAAATTCCTCGGATCAAAGTTTTTGGAATCCCCCCTCTGGGGGTAAGCATTCAAAATAGACTCCTCCTATGGGGCATGCTTACTACAGGTCTAAACATCTTCCCCTTATTATTTTAAAATGAACTAAAACCTTCCTCTCATTAAGTTAAATGAACTAAGAAGGGTGTTTACTCGGCGGTCAGTGACGTCACACATACAAGCTAAATCTTGTCGGCTTACCCCTATGTCAGTGACGTCACGTGATGACCGCGCACACAGGTTGAATCTTGTCTACCCTTTTACCCACCCTCCCAAACCCTCACACTCCAACCAACACCTCACAATTTTCACTCATAACCCCCAATTTTTCTCGTTTTAACCCTTTTAGTTCATTAAAGTTAATAAGGGGATACATGCATCAGAAAGTCACCACATCGCTTACATCCACTTTCGTTAAATTCACTACTCACAATTTTAC